>NC_080182.1:34752535-34968240 GCF_950295315.1 Erinaceus europaeus | reverse complement strand
TCTACTTCTTCTTTTCCACCTTCTCCTCCTTCTCCTTCTCCTTCTCCTTCTTCTTCTTCTTCTTCTTCTTCTTCTTTTTCTTCTTCTTCTCCTTCTTCTCCTCCTCCTCCTCCATCTCCTCCTCCTCCTCCTCCTCCTCCTCCTCCTCCTCCTCCTTCTTCTTCTCCTTCCCTAAATCAGTCTGACTTTACATGCAGTTTCTAAGGTTACATGCAGTTTGATACCCGATGAAAGTTCCAAAGAAAGCCTGAGAAATCTTAATTTAAAAAATGGAAGCTTCTACTAGTTTGGCTCTTCAGTTTTATGTCCTGCTTGAAGTACCTAGCGTCTGAGTGTATTTGTCTCAGGTAAGCTAGGGGTGTCCTTGAGAGTTCTCCTTCTGAAGCAGACTTGAGCATGACCAGGGATGCTCAAGAGCCTCACTGTTTGGCAAATCATCACGTTAGTGACATGCAGTCAGTACCCACTTCTCCTCAGACACTTGCCCATTTTAGAGGCCTACAGAAGAGTTCCAGTCATGCTACTCAGCCCTTTGCATATCAGATCCTTAGCAGGCAAGAAACGTGCTTTGCTGACCTAGTCCTCTTAAGTCACGTTGATTATGGTTCTCAGAGCTTCACTCTTTTTCACTCATCCCTTTTGTAAATATGGTGACTATTTTTACAAGAAAAATGATGTGATTACCTAATTCTTTTAAGTGAAAGCAACATCAAGTGGTGGTGTGGACGTTTCTGGAGATGTTTGCTACCATTTTGATGTGATCGTCCTATCACAGCAAACGATTCTTAATTTCATAAAGTAAACCTACTGATGAGCTAGTAGGTCTTTTTTTTTTTTTTAGAGAAGCTGGTATAGACTCTTTTGAAACATTTACAAATGAACTTTTATCTTTAAGGGAAAATTCTAAATTTATATTTGTTACTTTTAAAAAATATTTTAGTTATTTTTTGATAGAGACAAATTGAGAGAAGGGTCAAGCCCAGCTTCACCACTCCTGAATCTTTTCCTTCCACCAGGTGGGGAACAGGGGCTCGAACCCAGGTCTGTGAGCATTATAACATGTGTGCTCTACCAGATGCGCTATCACCTGGCCCCATAGGTTCCTTTTCTGAGTAGAGTGATATTCTCTATTCTATAAAAACATTGATTCCTAAAATTTGTTTATTCTAGTTACTTCCATGTGTGTTTTTCTCTCTGATGAACTTTCAGATAACACCCTGTCAGTTCAACTTCTTTGTGCCTTTGTTGTGTCTTAGCCTCGTGCAGATGTCTCGTCAACAGAATCATGACATACAACACACTTAAGAGAACAGCCAGGATGCTTGCACAAAATAACACAGTATTCACCTCAGTTTTCATTAAAAACTGAAGAATACTAAGGTAGTCTGCTCTGGAGTGATGTCAAATTTAGAAGTGAAACAAGAATGTAGTTCACCTGAATAATCAGAGGTCACTCCTCAACTTGGCTTCATCTCTGCTCAGTGCTTCTACATGTAGGTTGACTGTGCCCAATCCTTCCCGTTGGAACTGTATCTTAGTTCATGTGATGTGAGTGAAGATGGCTGTGGAGTATGAAGACTGACTGAATTTAACATTTGTAAGAGAAGATCAACAAAGTGTGTAGAGTTACAGCTTTTGCATATATATATATATATATATGAATTTAATGGGCACATTACATTCTTTAAAGAAAGTTTGGCCTAAGTAGTTAAACAGTACAGGTGCAGATAGGTGTTTTTTTTTTTTAAGGTTTATTTTTAAATTTTATTTATAGTATGGAAATACTGACAAGACTATAGGATAAGAGGGGTACAGTTCCCACCACCAAACTCCATATCCCATACCCACCCTTGAAAGCTTTCCTATTCTTTATCCCTCTGGGAGTATGGACCCAGGGTCATTATGGGATGCACAAGGTGGAAGGTCTGGCTTCTGTAATTGCTTCTCTGCTGAACATGGCCATTGGCACATAGATCCATACTCCCAGCCTCTCTCTCTCTTTTCCTAGTAGGGCAGGGATCTGGGGAAGCAGGGCTCCAAGACACATGGTGGGGTCCTCTGCCCAAGGAAGTCAGGTTGGTTTCATGGTATCATCTGGAACCTGGTGGCTAAAAAAGAGTTAAGATATAAAGCAGAACAAATTGTTGACTAATCATGAACCTAAAGGCAAGAATATTGCAGATAAAGATTTGGGGTCTCTGTTTTGGAAAAAGCTAGTAGGTCTATTTGAGGTATATTCCAAGGGACCTGTGACTTCACTAGTTTTTGCCTGAGTCTGACAGCTAACATGCAGGTAGACCCAGATTATTCTCTGGGGAGATGGTGTGATAACAACATTGGAAAAAGGACTAGAAAGCTGGATCAGGGAAGAGAGTAGCAGCTCCCAAAGGTGCAGATAGTTTTAAAGCATGAAGCAAAGGATTATATAGTTGATCACATAGAATGTCTTTAAGAACTGAGACCCTCTAGCAGTTTTCTTTTGGTGTCTCATTTTAATTTGCGTAATACTTTCAGGCATATAGAGTATTTACTGTTCAAGGTATTTAGATACTAGGAACTTTGCTAAGTATTTTAACATGTAAAAATCTGAATATGAAAGCAAGTAGCAGATTTGCACTTTAAATGAGCTTAATTGCTTGGAGTTGTGCCTGAAATGTTGACGTGCCTCCTATGGGGAGAGGCTTTCTTTATTGAAAAGACTTTATAAGCATAAATATTTGAAATAAAAGCCCTTCACAGAACTATATCCTGAGTATGTCACTTTCCCCATTAAAGTTCTTAAATTCTTGGAATGTTCTGCTTTGCCCTTAAATATTTATACTTTATACATTGAGGATAATATGACCCCACTATATATAGCTGTCATTTCTAAATCTTGTAACACAAGGTGCACTTTTATTTCCAAATAAGGAACTGTGAATAATCTTAAGTCTACAATAAAGTTGTGAGCTATTAAAACCATTCTTCCTTAGCAAATGTGTGTTTCTGTAAGAATTTAAAAATTGGAGATAAACAACAATTAGAGGGGCCAAGCGGTGGTGCACCTGCTTGAGTGCACACATCACAGTGCTCAAGGATCCAGGTTCAAGCCCCGGGTCCCCACCTGTAGGGGGTGTTGGTATGCTTCTAATTCTGCTTCTAAGACCCCTTCTGTTTTGATCATCACGTTAGGTTCTCTTGCATTGCTTAACGCTGTGGTCTATTTACATAATCATTGTTTTGTTTGAGACCCGCACTGGTTTAATCCCCACTGGTTCAAGCTCTTTTTTCACTCCGCCCCCTCTCCTAGTCATATCCTGTTTGCCACTGTTTAATCCCCACTGGTTTGAACGCTTTTTTCCTTCTCCCCACCCCTTATCGTACTTCCTCTTCCTGACACTTCCGCCTCAGGAGATATAAAGGACAGGATTTTATAATGAATAGAGATTAGATAGATTGCACAGCATTCCTGCTCATCAATAAAGATTGAACTGCTTTCCCAGCTCAGCCATGAGTCCCTGGTCGTCCCTCTCCCGTCCGCGAAGCTAGCTTGGCATATTGGTGCCTGAACAGGGACTAGCAGGGGGAAAGCTTCACGAGTGGTGAAGCAGAACTGCTGGTGTCTCTCTGTCTCTTTCCCTCTCTATCTCTCCCTCTCCTTTCAATTTCTCTTTAGCTCCATCCAATAATAAATTAATTAACTAGTTTAAAAAATTAGATGATTGAATACCTGTAGGTGGTAACAGAACTTCAACCAATCTGAATCATTGTAAGGACATAATGAGTTCAAAATACTATATTATAGGTAATTTTCAATTCAAAACATTGAAATAATCACATTCCACCCCTCACCCTTCCCACTTCCAACTTAACTAGCTGGAAAACAGGGATAGAGAGAATTTTCAAATCTATGGTCATTCTTGCTGCAGTGCGGTGCCAGCCTTCCCACTTGCTAGTGGGTCATGCGAGGAGACTTGAGTGTCGGCTCTCATGGCATATGGGGTGGTGGGAAGACAAGCTCACCCCACGGTGGTATGGGCTCTCACTGGAGGGACCATTGCTGAATGCCATGCAAACCCGGCAGGTCCAAAAGAGCTGGACAGAAGGCTACATCCCAAAGGCTGAGAAGGACAAACAAGGTGGATGTGGCAGGACCAATGGGCCTAAGAAGCCTGGTAGCCCTGAAGTCTGTAGCTTAACTCTGTCCTCTCAGTACTTCTGAGCCATACCCCAGATCAGATGGCCTCAGGGGAGCCTCTTGGTGCAAACTTTAAAGGACATCTAGAGGACTGTCTTAACATCCATAGTTAGAAAGGACAAGGTGACCCAACTCTTCCTGTTAGAGAAAAAAAAAGTTCCAGGCTCAAAACAGTGTCTGTGTGTTGTATGTGGTGATGGGGTGTGTTAAGAGAGACAATTATTATTTTTTAAGACTACAGCAGATGTAATCTTTTTATTATTATTATTTATTGGATAGAGACAGAAAGAAATTGAGAGAGGATGGGAGAGGAAGAGAGACAGAGAGACACCTGCAGCTCTGCTTCACCATTCATGAGCCTTTCCCTCTGCAGGTGGGGGCTGGGGGCTTGGACCTGGGTCCTTGCGCACTGTAGTGTGTGCACTTAACTAGGTGCATCACTGCCTGGCCCTTTGAGATCAATTATTAATGCCTCCATGTCAGGCTCTTTACAAATGTTGCCTAGGCAATAGAAATGATTTTGTTATTAAAGATAAAAACAAAATTTTTTGAACTGTAAGAGCATGATCTGATTTAAAAAAATCAAATATGACTGAGGTAAGATTTAAAATAAATCTGCAGTCAGTTCTTTGATACACATATTTACAATCTTGTATATATTGGGAGTCGACTGCATTCAGAACTTTTTGTCCTATTTTGAGCAAATGTTATACGAACAGCCTTTTATCTTCCTTTTCTTGTCATCACCAAAGCACCATGGCTCCAAGCTTGACTTTTTCAGATGGAGGGGTAGACACAGAAACACCAGAGCAGTGAAGCCTACCCTTGTGCTGTGTGGTCAGGGGTTCAAACCTGGGCACAGGCGTGAAGCTTCCCATGTGAGCTAGCTCACTGGTGGAGTAAATATTCAAGGGCCATTAACCATTGTGTCTTATGGACGAAGTGATTTATTCACTCTCCTACTGTCATTGATGACTGATTTTCTATTATTTTAAATAACTTTGTATATCAAGATATATAAATGTATATCAAGATATATAAATGATTCCTATTTTTGTTTCTCTCTGACTACAAACAAAGGCTGATTTTTCCATGTTTCATGGCCCTTTTGTACATCTATGGTGAGTCTACTCTGTGACTTGATTTTTTTTTTTTTTTGCAAGATTCACAGATGGCTTTAAGTTCATGATCTGGGGGAGCTCTAAAAGGCAAGACATACTGTGCTCTACTCCATGCCATTTGGTCCAAGCCCCCCTGTAGGGTGTCTGCAATTAAGCCAAGGCCCAGGGTTTGCAGGAGCCCACGTTAAACTGTCCACAAGGCCAAAACCTCTCCCTAAATTCCTCTCAGAAATGCTGCATAGCCGTGGATATTTGAACCTAATTAAAGCAGCAAGGACTTTGCACTGCATGTGTTTATTTATCAGAATTAACCTGGAACACAGTTCAAGAAACATGCCTTAAGGGCCAGGTGGTGGCACACCCAATAGAGTATACACATGACCATGCACAAGGACAGGGGTTCAAGCCCCTGGTCCCCTGGAGGGGGGGAGCTCTGTGACCTCCCAAGCAGCTGTTTTCCTTCCTTTCCCCACACCTTCTCCCTTTCTCTCTCTCTCTCTGTTATTTCAAAAAGGAAGCAACATAAACCTGTTAACACTATCTCACAAAATTTTATTTTTGCTTTCATTGTAACTCTTACTTGTCTTTTAATTTACACTGAATTAAGTATAACATCTCAGTTCAGATTGTTCAAGAGAGCCAAATTCCAGCCCCCAGCCCCTATACAGGACTCTGTGTGCAAAGGGGAAGCAGCAAGCTAGCTCCGAGCAGCTGCTTATTTAAGAGTGCAAGCCCCACCCTCCGCCTTCTTAGTCCTCTTCGCCACCACCCCTAAGGATATTGTAAAGGCTCAGCCCGCCTGGAGTGCAGGTGTTTGCAATTGGTAGGTGCCTGGGGTGGTTTTGACTGAAATCTGATTTTGGCTTTCTTGGGAGAGGCAAGCAAGGTTGGCCTGCTTTAGGGAGGCAGGCTTTGAAGTGGCTGCCCCCAGTAGACATGGCTGCCTAGCCACAGAGACCAGGAATGGGGCAAGTTGACCACCATCTCTACCTCTGAAGATCTTGGGAGCTGCGTGACTGAACTGAGTCGTCTAGACTCAGTGTTTTTCGGACTTGCCTGCAGCTTTGAGAATCAGGTGAACCAGCAGGTCAGTCATGTTCTGTGTGGGTTTCTGGATCTGGAGAGCACCTGGGGGTGCTTTTTGCTTTGTGGAGGTGTGGAGATCCCTGGTGGGGGCATGTGGGTGAGAATTAGAGCTAGGTGTTTGGGTGGGCTCTGCTCTAGATATCTCTGAGGCACAGATTCCTGTGTGGTTATCTTTTTGTTGTATTTTTTTTGGCTAAGTTTCACATATAATGAATATTCATCTGGTTTCTCGATTATTATTAGCTGACTATAGTCAACAGTTGTATCAGGTATCAGTTTTTCTTTCAAATGGCACACTCTCATCTTTTTTAAACTACAGGATTGTATTTGTATCCTTACTGATTTTCATTTCATTTTAAGAAACAGAGTGTGTGTGTGTATGTGTATGTGTGTGACAGAGAGAGAGAGAGAGACTACAGTATAGCTCAAACTTTTCTCAGTGGTGGTGGGGGCTGGGCTTAAACTTGGGTTATATACATGGCAAAAAAGATAATTTAAATGAACTATTTCACTAGGCCTACTTGCTGATTTTTAAGTTATAATTTCTTATTATTATTAGACAGGATAGAAATTGAGAAAGGAAAGATAGAGATGGGAAGGGAAAGACAGACACCTGCCGACCTGATTCACCACTTTTGAAGCAACCCTCCTGCTGATAGGGAGCTGGGGACTAAAACTGGTCTTTTATGTTTTTTAAGATTATTTATTTATTTATTCATTCATTAGAAAGGTAAGAGGAAGAAAGAGAGAAAGCACCAACTATCACTCTGGTACATGTACTGCTAGGGATTGAACTCGGGACCTCATGCTTAAGAGTCTAATGCTTCATCCACTGCACCACCTTCCAGACCTCTTTTTTTTTTTTTCTTACCCAAATACTGCTCTGCTCTAGCATATGTTGTTATGAGAGATTGACCCCAGGCCTCATATTTGAGGCCTGAATTCATATTTGAATTCATATTTGCATAACCATTATGCTAACCACTGAATTCATATTTGCATAACCATTATGCTAACTCCCACAATCCACATTTTTTCCCTTATTTTTAATGTAATAATAGGGGACAGGTGGAGATGGTTTGCTAGTAAAGTGCAGAGGGAGGAGAGTTCAACCCCTCTAGCTCTTCCCACAACCTCAGCACCACGTGTGTGGCAAGATTCACAAGCAGTGCAGCAGATAACCCTGGCGACATAAATAGATCTCTGTGGCGTGGGTGCTATCCCCTAGAATCTTCCAATCTTGTATGTCACTAATGATGATAAAATAACATATACAATGGCATGTAAGATGTGATATTAAAATGTACTTGCTTTTAAACACTGGGTTTCTAGTCAGTACACATACATTTTGTTGCATGTACCCACTGACAACTTGTGTTTTCTAAATTTTACTAGTGAATTAATAACGGCCTACAATTAAGATTACAGGAGTGCAGCTCCACACTCCACCAACACCCCCTCCTTCCATGACAACCATCACATGTTAGCGAGCATAAATCAAACCACCATCCACTGCAAGGAAGCAAAAGATGTTTATTGACGAATTGCAATCCAGGCCGAGATGGAGACTGGCTGCAGTCTACCAAGCTCGACCCTGAACAAGGCTCAAACCATACAATTTATAGGAATTCAGACTACACTCAGGGAGGGGGAACACATCACTTTATCAACCTACATCCAATAACAGGCTATAGTAAACACAAAATCCAATCATTTCAAACTTAGCAAAAGCATGATCCATTCAAAGCAAAGCGCGGGCTAGTTTCAAATATAGTAAGATCACACAACCAATAGAATTCAACCAGGCAGGGTCGCCACATCCTCCCGCCATCAGCTATGACCACCCATCCGGTAGACAGCACACCACAAAGTCTGTGCAAAGGTCCTGATAAGGCTTGTCCCCATGCAGGGTCCTTCGAACAATGGGTGGCCTTCACTGATTAGGTCCTGTTTATTCAAGGGGGAAGGGGCAAGGAATTTTCCACTTCACTCAGCAAGACAACTTAACTCTAAAGATAAAGGAACTTAACACTTAAAACCTAAAAAGAAACTCAACCAAGAAATCTGCTTAATAAATCATTAATATTTAAGAGGGGGTTCCAATGTAACAGCATGTTATTTGCCTGTCACATCACAGTTCTCAGAAGATGTTAGAGATAGGCTTGCTATTTGTTTTAACTTTATTTTATTTGATAGAACAGAGAGAAATTGAGAGGGAGGAGAGAGAGGGAGAGAGACAGCTGCAGCACTGCTTTACCAGTCCTGAATAGGGTGCAGAGTAGGGGTTTGAACCTGGGTCATTGTGCATGGTAAGATGTGTGCTTAGACATGTGCATCACAGATGGTTTTACAAATGAATTCTACAAAACCTTCAAAGAAGAACTAATACCTCTACTTTTAAAAGTCTTCCAGAAGACTGAAGACACTGGAATACTCCCTGCCAGCTTTATGAAGCCAACATCACTTTGATACCAAAAGCAGACAGGGACACAACCAAAAAAGAAAACTACAGACCAATATCTCTGATGAACATAGATGCTAAAATATTGGACAATATTCTAGTCAACCGGATAGAGCAGTATATTAAAAAGATTGTTCATCATGCCCAAGTGGGGTTTATCCCAGGCATGCAAGGTTGGTTTAATATATGTAAATCAATTAATGTGATCCACCACATCAACAAAAGCAAGACCAAAAACCACATGGTCATATCAATAGATGCAGAGAAAGCCTTTGACAAAATCCAACATCCCTTTATGATCAAAACACTACAAAAAATGGGAATAGATGGAAAATTCCTGAAGATAGTGGAGTCTATATATAGCAAACCTACAGCCAACATCATACTCAATGGTTAAAAACTGGAAACATTTAGCAAAATCAAATTTGATCTACCTTGAAAGGGAAAAAGCCATGTAGAGTGGTGGAGCAGTGCAGGCACTGAGCCCCAGTAATAAACCTGCTGGGAAAATGAAGGAAAAAAAAAAAAAGATTTGGGTAGAAGAAATAAGGAAGAGAGTGTCCCAGTACAGGGTGAGAAGTTGCAAAGGTGAGAGACTTGCTTATGGCTGGGATGGGGAGTCTTGCTGGAAAAGCAAGGAGTTTATCATGTAGTAAGGACACAGATCCTGAGGGCCTTTGATAGGAAACAACAAGGCATTTGTGGAGTGAATGAGCAAATTTGGGTCAGAAAGATTATTCTGTGGAGGCCGGGCAGTGGTATACCAGGCTAAGTTACATAGTACTAAGTACAAGGATCTGGGTTCAAGCCCTTGGCTCCCCACCCACAGGGAGGAAGCTTCGCAAGCACTGAGGAAGGCCTGCAGGCATATCTTTCTCTCCCTGTCTCCCTGTCCTCTCTCAGTTTCTCTCTGTCCTATCCAATAAATTTAAAAAAAAAAAAATGGATTCAAAGTGCCAGCACTGAGCCCCAGTAATAACCCTGGAGGAAAAACAAACAACAACGTCAAAAAAGAAAAAAGAAAAAAAAGCTTTTTAAAAAAGAAAGATTATTCTGAGAGTGCTCCAGCTATAGCCCTGAGGCAAAAATAAGTAAATAAACAAATAACTGAATAAACTCCCCCCCCCCAAGAGAAAAAGAAAAGGAATAGGGAAGGGGGTCAAGCAATCTCAGGAGGACAAACTGAAAAGGCTAAAAGGCACATTAGTTACAGGAGACATGCAAACTGAAACAGCAGTGAGGTGTTATTTTTTTCTTAATTTTTATTTATAAATTGGAAACACAAACAAGACCATAGGATAATTCCACACAACCCCCACCACTAGAACTCCATATCCTATCCCCTCCCCTGATAGCTTTCCTATTCTTTAACCCTCTGGGAGTATGGGCCCAGGGTCTTTATGGGGTGCAAAAGGTGGAAGGCCTGGCTTCTGTAATTGCTTCCCCACTGAACATGGTTGTTGACAGGTTGATCCATACTCCCAGCCTGTTTCTCTCTTTCACTAGTGTGGCAGGGCTCTGAGGAGGTGGAGCTCCAGGACACATTGGTGGGGTCGTCTGCCCTGGGAAGTCCAGTTGGCATCATGGTAGCATCTGGAACCTGGTGGCTGAAAAAGAGTAAAAATATAAAGCAGAAGAAATTGTTGACTAATCATGAACCTAAAGGCTGGAATATTGTGGATGAAGATTTGGGGTCTCCGTTTTGGGAAAAGCCAGTGGGTCTATTTTAAGTATATTCCAAGGGGCCCATGACCCTACTAGTTTTTTGCCTGCGCATTGGTGCAGCGGGTTAAGCACACATGGCTCGAAGCTCAGAGACTGCCATGAGGTGTTATTTGATACCATCTGACTTACAAACACCAGAAGCTGGGGATGCCAAGTGCTGGTGCCTGTGGTTGGGATGTTTTGCAGGCATCCTGGACTGCAACCTGGCATTGCTTTGTCATGTTGGGGAACAACAACAAAGGCCCTAACCGACGACCTGGCGTTTCTACTTCCAGGTTCATGTCCCAGGTTCAGGAGTTAGTCAGGTTCAGCTACAGAGTCATAAGGCCACAGGCCTGTGAATGCTCGCTCACCTGGAGGCAGAGGGACACAGGGCAGCCCCTCAGGAGTGATGGCTCCGGGGGCCAGATGGTGACATACCTGGTTGGGTGCCCGTGCTACAATGCACAAGGTCCCACATGCAAAGGGGAAGCTTTGCGAGTGGTCAAGCAGGGCTGCCGGTGTCTCTCTCTTCCTCTCTAGAGCCCCCTTCCCTCTTCATTCTTGGTTGTCACTATCCAATAAATAAAAATAAAATAGAATTAGTGGCCTAGGAGGTGGCACAGTGATAAAGCTTTGGACTCTCAAGCATGAGGTCCCGAGTTCAATCCCCAGCAGTACATGTACCAGAATGATGTCTGGTTCTTTCTCTCTCCTCCTGTCTTTATCATAAATAAACAGAATAAAATAAAATAAAGGAGTGATGGTTCCATCGGACAACATACAGCTGCATCAGGCAGTTGAGGAAGGGGTTGGAGACGTCCCCAGCAGCCCCCAGTGAATCTTGGTAAGGCTTATGGAGACAAGAAGGGGACCCAAAGCAAGGGGAGGCAGATAGACATGGGCATTTATGAAAATTCAAAGCACAGATGCACAAAATACTACTTATTTAGCAAGCGTGCTTAACAAATATTCCCGTTAAACACGTCAGCCTGTTTGTATGCAGAAGGTAAAGAATGGATGCAGGGGAGGAGACGAAGGAGAAGGAGCATCTAAGATAATAAAACAAGCCAAGCCAAGCACAGTCACATGGCAGTGATGGAGCAGAAAGTGAGGAGTGGGAAGAGCACTCTCACCCCGGGGGCCTGATAGCTGCAGCCCCTCCCCCACGGCTCTGCACCTGCAGGGGAGTCGCTTGGCAAGTGGTGAAGCTACTTTGCAGGTAGGTGTCTGTCTCCCTCTCTCTATCTCTCCACCCCCATCCATTTCTCTCTGTCCTAGCCAACAGAAAAAATAAATGGAAAAAATGGCTGCCAGGAACACTGGGTTCATTGTGTAGGCATGTGGTAACACCGAATGTTAAAAAAAAAAAAAGTAATTGATTGTCAGAGAAATGCAAATAAAGACAACAATGAGATACCACTTCACTCCTGTAAGAATGACACACATCAGAAAATGTAACAGCAGCAAATGCTGGAGAGGGTGTGGGGTCAAAGGAACCCTCCTGCACTGCTGGTGGGAATGTCAATTGGTCCAACCTCTGTGGAGAGCAGTCTGGAGAACTCTCAGAAGGCTAGAAATGGACCTACCCTATGATCCTGCAATTCCTCTCCTGGGGATATATCTTAAAGAACCAAATACACCCATCCAAAAAGATTTGTGTACACCTATGTCCATAGCTGCACAATTTGTAATAGCCAAAACCTGGAAGCAACCCAGGCGTCCAATAACAGATGAGTGGCTGAGCAAGTTGTGGTCTATATACACAATGGAATACTACTCAGCTATTAAAAATGATGGAGTCACCTTCTTCACCCCATCTTGGATGGAGCCTGAAGAAATCATGTTAAGTGAGATAAGTTATAAACAGAAGGATGAATATGGGATGATCTCACTCATAGACAGAAGTTGAAAAGCAAGATCAGAAGGGAAAACTCTAAGCAGAACTTGGACTGGAGCTGGTGTATTGCACCAAAGTAAAAGACTCTGGGGTGGGGGTGGGGAGTTCAAGTCCTTGAACAATAGAGGGACACAATACCAGACAGGATCAAGAGAGACACGAGAGTAGATATTTGATGTGAGCCATGTGAATTCTCACCTAGCTGCCTGGAAAAGATGAGACCCAATGGAGAGTGTGTTGTGAAGCTTCTCCCCTGCACATTGGGACCAGGTGTTTAAATCCAGGTCCTTGCTCACCGTAATGTCTGTGCTTAACCAGAAGCACCATCGCCCTGTCCCCTGTTGGCGCAGGCCATACGAGCTGCTTGACGCGGTACCAGCTTCGCAGGAAGTTCAGCACGGCTGGACTCTCCAGGACAAACTGAAACCATCTGGCCTTTTGCCATGTATAGGGTTTGGGATTAAACTCTGAGTGGTCTTAATAATATTTACCTATGGCCAGGCTCAAAGCCTGACCAATAACAAAAGTAATGACAAAACCTGCACTGCACTCTGTAAGATTGATCATAATGGAACAAGCAGTGATGCAGAATTTTTTAGGAGGCTCCAATAGGAAAACTTGTTTTCCCCTTTATCTACATTTCTTCCTTTAGTATTTCCCCTAAAATATAGAGAAATATTGGTGCTTCCCGCAGTGGAGGGGCCACCTTACATAGCATAATTAATAAATGGGAAGTTATGGTACCTGCCTAGATACAATGGGCTTTTTAATCTACCTTCCACCACTATGCTCCCACTTCCTTATACAAGAATAGTACACGAGAGCCTAGGTCACGTAGTGAGCACACACGGAAGATGGATTCCAGCTAGAGAGCTCAACTTTATGGGGAGGCTGGCCAGGTCAGCACTACCTTGGTGCCTTCTCAGTAAGGAACAAAACAAAACTCCTTGATCAAACAATGGAACAGATTTTATGAAAAATGGGCTGTTCACTTTGTTTAAGGCCCCTACAAACATAACAAGCTTAAACTTTCTATGAACTACGGCTTCGAATGCATAGGGGCAAGAGAATGGCATAAATATACAGGTAAAATATTAATCTTAATCACTAGGACATCTGCCCAGCACACAGTTACAGGAATAACAAAAGACATAGAAACTGATGTGATCTCTAGGGAGAAAAGTGCCCCTGGAATGTGAATGTTCCACAAAGCAGGAGGTGTTCCCTACCTGTGCTGTTCTTACTTGGTGATTTTTGTTTTAATAATCAAAGCCTCAGTGATTTTTGTTTTAATGATCTAAGCCTTATGAGACTATAAAAATACAGTTCTGCCCGAGTAAGACAGAGACATCTGCTTGAACTTGATTCAGCATCAACTCACTTGTCTCTCATTCTTCCTCATTCCATGCCAACTCCCCTCCTCTTTCAGATCACCCTAATTACCTGCTGGGGCTGGCCCCCTGCCCCCTGCCTTCTCCCTCTTCTTCCTCCCTCCCCCAGATAGTTCTTAGGAAGGAATGGCATTCAGATAGAAGGCAAGACAAGTAGCGACAGAGGGAGCCCACAGATTCTAGGCACCCCACCTACAAGTCAGCTGGTTGTGCCCCTCACTGCCTACCCGCAGCCCCCTTCCTGCTCTCAGTCTGCACTGAGGGACACAGACTGGGGCTTCTGCCTTGAGATGCCTCTGGAGTCATCATGCCTTGGAGAGGAAAACAAGAAATGAGTATGGGACACCCACCACTCTGCAACCTGAGAGCCCAGGGACCACACAGGAGACCAAAAGCATAAGCCCACTCTGGACTCGGGTCTGGACTCGGATGCCCAGTCAGAGGATCAAGAAGCTGTGTGCTGCCTGCAGGGTCAGGACTTCTGATTGTACACCCAGCTCTGGGTGGGGTCTCTGAGTGGGGTACTCCTCACCACTGACCTATGGCAAGGTCCATGGGACTCTCTCGGGTGCCCCCACTACTGTGCCCACCACAGTGTCCATCCCCAGCCCCTGTCACGTCCTCATTGCACACTTCCCTGGGCCTCTACTACCACAGCAGATGCTAGGCTCTGAAACACCTGCCGACTCCAGTTCTGTGTGTTAGACAGGAAGGACATCCACTTGGCTGTGTGTGTGTGTCAGACAGAGACAAGGACAGAGAGAAGTCACATCCTGGGACACACTAGCCCGGGCTCTCTTCACATAGGCAGGTGTTCCCTAACATCATGCACTGCTCTGCACAGGATGCTTCGTCTCAGCTGGATGTGGCCATAGCAGGGGGACATACTCCTGGCTTAGAGAGCAGGCAGATTTCACTACTGAACACTGCAAATTGAAAAGCTGTGGAAATGCTCACTTCCCCACTGGACTGTGGACAGGTGCATCCACTCCTCTGACCCTGGGCTTTTGGATCTGTGACTGGAGAAGCTCAAGGGCCCTAGCCAGGTTGGGAGTGAGAACCCATGAGGGGAGCACGGAGAGCAGGGCACAGGGTGGGCAGTCAGTGAGCATCTTTTGATGTGACCTGAGGGTGGGCCTCAGGGTGGAGGAAGCCTGACTCACAACAGCTTGGGTGGAGGGGGGGGATGGGGCAGCTTGAAAGGAGGGGCCACCTCAGCTCCCTGCCTGTGGCATCTGAGAACAGACTGTCCCCCGGCTAGGGGCAGAGAGGGGATCCCTCGTCCTGTATCCTTTGAACACTGGGGGCCTGAGCCAATGACTCTTTTCCTCCAGGAAACAACACTCTCAGTTTAGCAGAGGGTGGCTCCTAGGCCTCCAAAGTGTGTCCCCAGAGGGCTGAACCTGGGGCCCGGGTATGTGGAGGAAAGGTCGCTGTCTCCCTCTGTGCTGACCCTGCCCGGGACCTGGGCGGCTTGCTTCTCAGCCCCTCATACTTTGCTCCCAGGGCTGGGGCACAGGGAGCCAGATCTCTGCTTTCCTCGCAGGTCACTGCATGTATACAATGTGCACTTAGCCGGGTCTGCCACCTCCTGTGGGCTCTTGCTAACACCCTCCACTTGGCCCTGGAGGTGAGGACTGAGATCTCCCCGAGGTGACATGGCCAGGACCCTGAACTTCTGCCAGCCCAGAGGACTCACGCCAAGTGAACCATGCTCAATCCGGGGTCAAAGTGCTGACATCTGTGTGCTAGGCTAGGCACCACACCCAAATCTGGCGGCTGCCGTGGGTCCACCAGCCTCTGGAGCAAGAAGGACACACCCCTTGCCCCCAGCTATGACAGTCCTGGACCACACAGCCCTTTCTGCTGGCTGGACACCGACTCTTTGCTCGAGGCTCCTGTCTCTGCTTCTCTCAGGCTCTTTCTTGTGCAGGGTCAAAGCCTAAGACTAGAGGAACCTGTGAGCCCACACATAGGACCAGTAACATGGCTAGCCTGAAGAGTCCACCTGCTTTGTCATGCACAGAACCTGGATTTGAATGTGACCCCCACCACACCAGAGGAAGCTCTTCTGTGTTGTAGTATCTTGCCCTCTATTCTTCTGTCTCTTTCTTTTTGGGAAAAAAAAAAAAAAAGCTTGGCTCAGAGTATTGAAACCCATGTGACGACCAAATAAAAATAACTTCTTGCAAATAAGGAGACACACTTGTGAGTGGAATACTGCCCACACCTGGTATACCACTGCCCGGCCTCCACAGAATAATCTTCTGTTTCTAACTTATCTCACTTAACATGATTTCTTCAGGCTCCATCCAAGATGGGGTGAAGAAAGTGACTCCATCATTTTTAATAGCTGAGTAGTATTCCATTGTATATACAGACCACAACTTGCTCAGCCACTCATCTGTTATTGGACGCCTGGGTTGCTTCCAGGTTTTGGCTATTACAAATTGTGCAGCTATGGACATAGGTGTACACAAATCTTTTTGGATGGGTGTATTTGGTTCTTTAAGATATATCCCCAGGAGAGGAATTGCAGGATCATAGGGTAGGTCCATTTCTAGCCTTCTGAGAGTTCTCCAGACTGCTCTCCACAGAGGTTGGACCAATTGACATTCCCACCAGCAGTGCAGGAGGGTTCCTTTGACCCCACACCCTCTCCAGCATTTGCTGCTGTTACATTTTCTGATGTGTGTCATTCTTACAGGAGTGAAGTGGTATCTCATTGTTGTCATTATTTGCATTTCTCTGACAATCAATTACTTTTTTTTTTTTTAACATTCGGTGTTACCACATGCCTACACAATGAACCCAGTGTTCCTGGCAGCCATTTTTTCCATTTATTTTTTCTGTTGGCTAGGACAGAGAGAAATGGATGGGGGTGGAGAGATAGAGAGAGGGAGACAGACACCTACCTGCAAAGTAGCTTCACCACTTGCCAAGCGACTCCCCTGCAGGTGCAGAGCCGTGGGGTTCAAACCAGAATCCTTGAGCAGATCCCTCTGATTAGTACTATGTGTGCCTAATCCCGTGTGCCAGCATGGCTCTGAGATTTTTCTTTTTTTCTTTTTCTATTTTGCCACCAGGGTCATCGCTGGGCCTCGGTGCCTGCACCACAAATCCACTACTCCCGGAGGCTATTTTTTCCCTTTTTTTTTTTTTGCCCTTGTTGTTTATTTCTGTTGTTATTGTTTTGTTGTTATTTCTGTTATAGGACAGAGAGGAGGGGAAGATAGACACCTGCAGACCTGTTTCACTTGTGAAGCAACCTATCTGCAGGTGGGGAGCCAGGGTCTCGAACTGGGATCCTTGAGCGTCATGTGCACTTAACCTGCTGTGCTACTACTGCCCAGCCCCTCCTGAGATTTTGTATAACAGCCTAAATTTCTGTTTTCTTTTTATCAGTGTACTGCACAGCTCAGTGCATGGGACTAAGTTTGGGACTTTGGAGCCTCAGGCATAACAATTTCTTTGCATAATCATCATACTATAACCCCTGTCCTAAAAGCCTGGATCTTCAAAGACACAGGAGAAGATATTGTTGTTCTTTATCTGTAAACAATATGGAGGCTGGAGGTTGGGCAGTAGTGCAGCGGGTTAAGCGCACATGGCGCAAAGTCCAACACCAAACCCCAGCAATAACCCTGGAGGCCATATATATATATATATATATATATATATATGGGCTGGGTGGTGGCACACCTGGTTCAGTGCATGTATTGCTATGCATAAGGATCCTGGTTCAAGCCACTGGTCCCCACCTGCAGGGGGAAAGCTTCACAAGTGGTGTCTCTCTGTCTCTCTCTCCCCCGCTCTACCTCCCCTCCCTCTCCCTGTTAGCCTGGGGAGTCAGCAACTTGGTTTCACTGGAAGACTTTCAAGCCTGAAGCAGACAGGCTGGCTTCTGAGTAGCTACAGAGTTAAGAACACAAGCTCCACCCCCACTTCCCACTCCACCCCCTCCAGCACCAGGGGCACATTTGAATGTCCACGTAGATTCAGGTGTTTGGAGTTGGGAGGTGAGTGGGGGTCATTTTGACTGGTATCTGATTCCGGCTTTCCCAGGAGAGGGAAGTGAGGCTTTGGTCTGTTTAAGAGTGACAGGCTTTGAAATAGCTGCCCCTTGAAGGAATTGCTCCCAGGTACAAGGCAGGGGGTCAGTGGCAGCCTTGCCCCAGGAGTCTAGAGTTTCTGAGACTCAGAACTTCTACCTTAGCTACCGGCAATGCTTCTGAG
This sequence comes from Erinaceus europaeus, assembly GCF_950295315.1. Classification (NCBI taxonomy): domain Eukaryota; kingdom Metazoa; phylum Chordata; class Mammalia; order Eulipotyphla; family Erinaceidae; genus Erinaceus; species Erinaceus europaeus. The sequence goes on along the minus strand of NC_080182.1, from coordinate 34,950,164 downwards.
CATCTTGTGAGCTGGGGGATTGAGTGCATTCAACCAAAGCATTTAGCTGCAGTGTTTCCCTGATGTGACTGCAGCCTTGACCAGCAGCACCAGCAGGTCAGAGTCAGGCTCTGGGTGGGCTTCTGGGTCTGGACAGCACCGTGGGGTTTTTTTGCTGTGTGGAGGTCTGGAGGCCCCTTATTGAGCAAGTGGGTGAGAATTACAGTGGAGGGTTTGACTGCAGAGGTTTCTGGGCCTGGGACTCCGGTGTGTGTTGGGGGCTGCTATTGTGTTTCCTGTTCCTTGCTGAATGATGTTTACTTGTTATTTTGATAGTTTTTATTGCTATTGATTTAACGGTGGGTTAGAGAATGATAAGAAGTCAAGGATATATAGTCACACACCCTCCATCAATGTCTTGTGCCTAACCCCCTCCTTAAAGCCACATAAGTACTCACAAGTTCTAAGAGATGGTCTGGTTGTCGTTGTTGTTAAGTTTGTACGCTCTGTTCATGTAAGTTTCCTATAAGCGATACTATCTAGTACTTGTCTTTCACTTCTTAGCTTAGCACAGCCATCTCCGGTTCTATCCATTTTTCTTACAAACGATGCAGTCTCATCTTTTTAACTTGCAGGGTTGTATCCCATTGTTTCTTTGTTGATTTTAATTTCCAGAGACAGCGAGAGAGAGAGAGAGAGAGAGAGAGAGAGAGAGAGAAACCACAACACAGCACTGAAGCTTTCTTCAATGTTGTGGGGTTATATACGTAGCACAGCCCCATAGTGCCCAAGTGAGCTATTTCACCAGCCCTCCTTGCTGATTTAATTTATTTGTTTTTAAAATTTTATTTTTATTTTTTAAATAATTTTATTTTTTATTATCTTTATTTATTAATTGGAGAGAGACAGCCAGACATCGTGAGGGAAAGGGGAGACAGAGAGGAGACCGGACACCTGCAGCCCTGCTACACCACTTGCAAAGTTTTTCCTCACAGGTGTGGACTATGGGCTTGAACCTAGGCCCTTGAAAATTGTAACATGTTCACTCAACCAGGTGCACCACCACCTAACCCCCAAATTTATTCATTTATTATTGGATAGAGACAGGGAAATTGAGGGGGGGAGTAGAGAGGGAGGGAGAGAGACTGAGAGACACCTGCAACTCTGCTTCACCACTGGTGAAACTCTTCTCTGTAGGTGGGGGCCAGGGGATTGAACTGGGGCCCTTGAACATTGTAGCATGTGCACTTAACCAGGTGAGCCACTGCCTGGCCCTTCCTTGCTGCTTTTTAAATCACTTTCTTATTTTATTATTTCCCCCCACCACCACCTGCAAAAACAAACTGGTCTCATTTTATTTGATTTTTTCACTAGTGTTTTTACCAGAATCTGCTCAGCGCTGCCCTTTGGTGGTGTGTGAGTATTAAACCTGGGATTTGAGAGCCTCAGGCCTCAGCATTTGCATAATAACCATTATGCTAACTCCTCCACTCCAAACTTGTTCTTTTTTAAGATGTGATGTTGGGGGCTGGGGGAGAATGGCTCACCGGGTAAAGCATTGTGGGTCCTAGTTCAGCCCTCTAGCCTAGTCTGCCCGCACCCCCGATGTAACAATTCTGTATCTAGGAAGGTTCACTCCCAGAGCTGCTGTCTCCCCCCACCCCCACCCCCCATCTTTCTCTCATGAGTTAGGATGAAAACAACTGGGAGTAGAGAAAACCGCGGGTAGAGTCTCAGTGATTATCCTGGTGGCAAAAAAATATATTTGGGGAGGGGACACACAGCTTTGGTGGTGGGTGCAGTGCGGATCTGTGCTTCTGTAATCTTCCAATCTTGTAAATCACTAATGTTGTAATTGACGTCCAATTAAAATTATTTATCAAGGCAAAAAATAAGGAGTTGAAGCGAGGCATTTGTTCTTCTGCAAAAGGGTGTGCGGCCAACAGTGGCCATCAGGCAGCAGCGCCCCCTCAGCCTTTCCCATCTTTTAGACCTGAGGCAGAACTGTCTCCTCCACCCCTGGGCTGGGCTTCAGAGCTCACAGTCTCCCCATTTCCTAAATAAGGAGAGGAAGAGTGTCTGAGAGTCTCTATCAGAAGATTAGCAAGCATCACAAATAACTATTAAAACATTTATCTTTATTTATTATTATTTGGACAGACAGCCAGAAATGGAGAGGACAGGGGAGATAGGAAGACAGAGAGACACCTGCAGCCCTGCCTCACTACTTGTGAAGCTTTCCCCCTGCAGGTGGGGACCAGGGGCTTGAACCTGGGTCCTTGTGCACTGTAACATGTGTGCTTAACTAGGTGCACCACTTCCTGGCCCCTACAAATAACAATTATCTGGCCCAAAGAATACAGAACTAGTGAGCACAGGTGGTTATAGGTAACAATTTATGAATTTTTTTTCATACTGAACAATTGTTCTATTCATGTTCCTTTGAAGAGAAGGCCTAACCATCTCTCACAACTAAGAACAGTAAAATAAACATATATAACAAAATTAAAAATGTGATGTTGAAATGCACTTTTAATAACTGGGTTTTGGGTCACTATGTATATATTTTACTGTGTACCTATTGAAAACTTGTTTTTTTAAAGTTCTTTCTTTGTACTAGTGATTAATAATTAAAATTGGGTTACAAATAAGGTTACGGGGGTGTGTAGTTACATACTGCACCACCCCTCTCTCCCTTCATAACTGTCAGAATTCTCAGAAGATATTGGAGATAGGTTGGCAATTTTGTTAAACTTTATGTGCTTCCATTCTCAGTATTCCACTTTTGAGCTAAACTGTCCTCTTAAGTCACTTGGTATAATTATCCCAGTTCTATTATACTGTCCTGAAAGATAAAGTCATATTTTCAGTTTCAGCATGCAGGTTCATTAAGTTTATGCCTGTGGTGCTATTGATTGACTGACTGGTTTTCAGAGAGTCAGAGGGCCAGAGAGTGTGAAAAAGACCGCAGCACACAAGCTTCCTTCAGTGTGGTGGGGTCAGGCTCAAACCTGGACCACATTCACAGAAAGGAGGGCTGATTCTGATGATCTACTTTTTAAAAAATACATATTTTTTATTTGTTATGTATTCTTGAGAGAAGGAAGATAGAGCCAGAATATCACTTTGGTCTATTTGATGCCAGAACCCACACTCAGCTTCTCCTGCATGACAGCCTGTAGCTCATAAATGTGCCACTGTGTGCTGGCAGGACAGCTCTGTGGGCAGGGTCATCATCCCTGTTTATCCCATTTCCCAGAGCTCCAGTAGAAGGGCCTCTGCATCACCGTCATGACATCGCCCTGCCCATCTCACTCTCTCTATGTATTTGTAGCTCTCACTATGAAACATTATAATAAAATAGAATAAAATAGTAATTGAAACAGTAGAGCTTGGGCAGAAGTGACTACCCAGTAATGGTCATCTTTCTCTCTATAAACCTAGCTCTCATGACTAAAAAATATTAACAAACTAGAGTAAAATAAAAATACTAAAAATTAAGATGTCCTTGCTCTGAGAGACAACTTAGTGGTTACTATCATTCTCTCTCTCTCTCTGTGTGTCTCAATACCAAAATATAATGACCCAAAGAAATACAACAAGGAGAAGTGAAGCAAGTGGTTTGAGAACCTATGCCTGGTGCTGAGTGCTGGACAGTGATGAACCCAGTGGAGTTCCCAGACTTCCACGAACAAGGACCAGGGTTTCAGCGCTGTTCCCCCCTTCAGGGGGAGGAGAGGTGGAGCAGGTGTGTGAGGGTCTCTTCCTCTCTATTTTTCTATCTCATCCTCCCTTCTCAATGTCAGCTTGCTGATTACTTATTTATTTTGTGTCCACAATTACTGCTGAGGCATGGTGCTTGCACTAAGACTCGCTGCCCCTGGAGGATGTTTTCTCTCCTTTTTATTGGATAGGACAGAGAGAAATTGACAGGGGAGGAGGAGATGCAGAGGGAGAGATACAGATAAACAACTACTGACATGCTTCACTGCTTGTGACAGGCCATTGAGCTTCTTAATGTGACCTTACCCAGTGGATTACCACTGGCCCCTTCTCAGTGTGCTTTAAAATCAGATATAAAGAACAAATGGCAGGGGCCTGGGAGGTAATAGCCACCAGCATCTCTGGATTCAGAATGCTGACCAGAGCCCCTGTGATCAACCTAGGGGTATGCAAACTAGAAAAGGGGCAGGGTGCACCATAGTGGCTGTGTAAAGATACTCTCTTGCTAAGGCTCTGATGTCCCAAGTTCAAGGCCCTGCAAACTGATCATCGCTTTCCTTTAAAAAAAAACAAAAGAAAGAAAAGAATGCAAAGGGGGAAAATATATAAGAAGAGATTAAAAATGAAAAAAAAATAGAGAGAAAATGGATGGAAGGCACATATGTATGCCCTGCACAGGTGGTGCTATGTCTAGATCTGATAGAATGAAGGTCAAGGATGGTGCTTCCATTGGGCCAGATATCAGAATCTGCATAAAAGCCTCAAAGCTGTGTGCAGTGCCTGGGGTCAGGGTGGAGGTCACGCATCAGGATTCCTTCAAGCAACTTCCGTCCCTTCCAGCTGTTGCCCCAGTACAGCTGAGAACTGTCCCTCTCATTGAGACAAGGGTCTCTGGTGTCCAAGGAGGTGGACCAGTCCTGCGCCGTTCTTCATGTGAACCGACAATCTGTGGGCTCATGAAGAGATAAAAATTGGTCAGATAGCATAATGGTTAAGGAAAGTTGTTCCTGCCTGAGGTTCCAAGGCTTCAGGTTCACTCTCCAGTTCTCCATTATGAGTCTGAGCTCAGCAATGTTCTGGTCTCAGTGTGCGATTTGGCTTTTTTGTCCAGAGCAGTCCTCAGCCCTGCACGATGGTGCTGTGGACATGTCGTAGCTTCATGCAGGAGAGGCTCTTTGCAGCAGTGTTATGGTATCCACCCTTGCCCATCTCACTCTCTGTATTTTCCTCTCAGCACTATGGCTGTCACTCCTGAACACGACAATATAACACAGCACGGTAGCAAATTAAATAGTAGAGCTTGGCAGAAGTGACTGCCTGGGAGTGGTCATCCTCCTCTCTGTAAACCTAGCTCTCATGACTAAAAATGTTAGCAAAGTAGAATAAATTAAAAGTTCTAAAAAATTAACTCCATGCTCTGGGAGAAAATTTAGTACCTAGCATCATTCTCTCACTCTCTCTCTCTCAATAGCAAAATATAATCACAATAAATACAAGAATTTAAAATAAGATCACGGCGATAGTAGCTCTCAGTACTGAAAAGACTTTCATGCCTGTGATTTCACGATTCAGGTTCAGTTCTGGCACAGGAATGAGCTGAGTATATTGTGGTGATTCTCTCTGTGTGTTTCCTTACTGGCTGTGTCAGGAAAAGAAACTGAAGATGATACTTGGAGAAATACGGGAGCCCTTTATTTGGTTGCCGTCTCCAGTAAGGTGCATTCTACCGTGTGTCCACAAGGTGGCGACATAACACAGCAGTGCCCCTGCTGGGTGAGCCCGGCTCCCACTGGACCAGCTGCCCCTTGGTCTTGCCTGGTTGTTGATTTGGAGGACGGTGTTTTCTGCCTGTTCTCAGGATCTTTTCTTGGAGGCTACCAGGCCAGGAGGTAGAGAGAGGCAGGAAACAGGGTCCCTGAGCAGAGTCAGAGGCTTGTGTGGTCTCAGAAACAAATGGACCTGGAATACTGGCTTAGCTCACACTCTCTGTGCCATGGGTCAGCCCCGTTTAGTCTCCTGCAGTGTTCAAACCCCATTTCAAGAAAGAGGAGATTTGAGAAGCTCTTCTTGCTGCTGGGTGCTAGGAGGCGATAAGCCAGACTTCCATTCACAAGGACTAGAGTTTCAGCCGTAGACCTCACCTTTAGTGCAAGGAGAGGTGAAGCAAATGAATGGGGCTTTCTCTTTCTCTCTACTGTGCTATGTCATCCTCTCCTCGCAACTTCAGAGTGTAATTTGTCAGATTATTTATTTATTTAGTGATCCATTTATCTTTGCCTTCAAAGTTATTGCTGACAATGAGTGCATGCACGGTGAATCCACTGCCCCATCAGGGCAATTTTTCATTTTTTTTTCTTATAGGACAGGGAGAAATCAAGAGAGGAGGGGTAGGTGTGGCTTCAATATCCCAGGTTCAGTCCCAGCCCCAGTGTTAGCCTGAGCTGAGCAGTGCTGTGGTGTTTCTCTGTGTATTTTTGCTCACTGGCTGTGTGTCAGGAAAAGAAACAGAAGATGATTATATCAAGACAGTTACTCTATTTGGCTGTGGTCTCCAGTAAGGTGCATTCTCCTGTGTGTCCACAAGGCGGCGACATAACAGCAGTGCCCCTGCTGGGTGAGCCTGGCTCCCACTGGCCTGGTAGGGTGGCCTCAGAAACAGATGGGCCTGGAGTGCTGGCACTGCTCACACTCTCTGTGCCGTGGGTCAGCCTGTTCAGTCTCCTGCGGTGTTCAAACCTCATTTCAAGAAAGAGGAGATTTGAGAAGCTCTGCTTGCTGTTGGGTTCTAGGAGATGACAAGCCAGACTTCCCTGAACAAGGAGCAGGGTTTCAGCCCTGTTCCCCACCGTTAGTGAGAGGAGAGGTGAAGCAAATGTGTGGGGCTTTCTCTTTCTCTACTATGCTGTGTCATCCTCGCAACTTCAGAGTGTAATTTATCAGTTATTTATTCATTTAGTGATAGATTTATATTTGCCTTCAAAGTTATTGCTGACAATGAGTGCATGCACGGTGAATCCACTGCCCCATCAAGGCAATTTTTCATTTTTTTTTCTTATAGGACAGGGAGAAATCAAGAGGGGAGGGGTAGGTGTGGCTTCAATATCCCAGGTTCAGTCCCAGCCCCAGTGTTAGCCTGAGCTGAGCAGTGCTGTGGTGTTTCTCTGTGTATTTTTGCTGTGTGTCAGGAAAAGAAACTGAAGATGATTATATGAAGACAAACATTTTTATTTGGCCATGTTCTCCAGTAAGGTGCATTCTCCTGTGTGTCCACAAGGCGGCGACATAACACAGCAGTGCCCCTGCTGGGTGAGCCTGGCTCCCACTGGACCAGCTGCCCCTTGGTCTTGCCTAGTTGTTGATTTGGGGGATGGTGTTTCCTGCCTGTTCACAGGATCTGTTCTTTTTTTTTTTAATTTAAAAATTTAAAAAAAATATTTATTATTTATTCCCTTTTATTGCTCTTGTTGTTTTATTGTTGTAGCTATGAATGATGTCGTTGTTGTTGGATAGGACAGAGAGAAGTGGAGAGAGGAGGGGAAGACAGAGAGGGGGAGAGAAAGACAGACACCTGCAGACCTGCTTCACCGCTTGTGAAGCCACTCCCCTGCAGGTGGGGAGCTGGGGGCTTGAACCGGGATCCTTAGGCTGGTTCTTGCACTTTGCGCCACCTGCGCTTAACCCGCTGCGCTACAGTCCGACTCTCAGGATCTGTTCTTCTAAGCTATCTTCCCAGTGTCTAGAGAGAGGCAGGAAACATGGTGCCTTGAAAGAGACAGAGGCTGACGTGGCTGAGGCACCATGGTTCCTGGCCTGGTGGGGTGGCCTCAGAGACACATGGGCCCTGGAGTTCTGGCTTTGCTCATCTTCTCTCTGTGCCATGGGTCAGCCCTGTTTAGCCTCCTGCTCTGTTCAAACCCCATTCCAGGAAAGAGGAGATTTGAGAAGCTCTGCTGGGTGCTGGGTGCTGGCAGGTGATGAGCCAGGTGGAGTTCCCCGACTTCCATGCCCAAGGACTGAGATTTCAGCCCTGTTCCCCACGTTCAGGGAAAGGAGAGGTGAAGCAAATGTGTGGGTTTTTCTCTTTCTCTCTTTGCTGTCATCCTCTCCTCTCAATTTTGAGTGTGATTTATCAGATTTATTTATTCATTTATATTTGTCTCCAAATTATCGCTGAGAATGAGTGTGTGCATGTGAATCCACTGCTCCTCGGGAGCATTTTTTCTCTCTTTTTTTTGGGGGGGTAGGGGGCATAGAGAAATATATAGGGAAGGGAAGCTGTGGCTACAGGAACCAAGGTTCAGTCCCAGCCCTAGTGTTAGCCTGAGCTGAACGGTGTTGTGTCGTTCCTTCTGTGTTTTCCCTCACTGTTTGTGTGTTAGGAAAAGAAAATGGAGGTGACATTTGAAGAAATACGGGAGCACTTGGGTTGGCCGGGGTCTCCAGTAAGGTGCATTCTCCTGTGTGTCCACAAGGCGGCGACATATGGACAGAGACAGATGGGCCTGGAGTGCTGGCACTGCTCACACTCTCTGTGCCATGGGTCAGCCTGTTCAGTCTCCTGCAGTGTTCAAACCTCATTTCAAGAAAGAGGAGATTTGAGAAGCTCTGCTTGCTGTTGGGTTCTAGGAGACGACAAGCCAGACTTCCCTGAACAAGGATTAGGGCTTCAGCCCTGTTCCCCACCATTAGTGAGAAGAGAGGTGAAACAAATGTGTGGGGCTTTCTCTTTCTCTACTGTGCTGTGTCATCCTCTCCTCTATTCTACAGTGTAACTTATCCGATTATTTATTATTAACTTATTCATTAATATTTTCCTCCAAAGTTATCACTGATACTGAGTGCATGCACGGTGAATCCACTGCTTCTCTAGGGCACTTTCTCTTTCTCTTTTTTTTTTTATAGGACAGGGAGATATCAAGAGGGGAGGGGTAGGTGTGGCATCATTATCGCAGGTTCAGTCCCAGCCCTAGTGTTAGCCTGAGCTGAGCAGTGCTGTGGTATTTCTCAGTGTATTTTTCCTCACTGGCTGTGTCAGGAAAAGAAACAGAAGATGATTATATGAAGACAGTTATTCTTTATTTGGTTGCCGTCTCCAGTAAGGTGCATTCTACGGTGTGTCCACAAGGTGGCGACATAACACAGCAGTGCCCCTGCTGGGTGAGCCCGGCTCCCACTGGACCAGCTGCCCCTTGGTCTTGCCTGGTTGTTGATTTGGAGGACGGTGTTTCCTGCCTGTTCTCAGGATCTGTTCTTGGAGGCTACCAGGCCAGGAGGTAGAGAGAGGCAGGAAACAGGGTCCCTGAGCAGAGTCAGAGGCTTGTGTGGCTGAGGCACCATGGTTTCTGGCCTGGTGGGATGGCCTCAGAGACAGATGGGGCCTGGAGTTCTGGCTTTGCTCACCCTGTCTCTGTGCCATGGGTTTGTCCCATTTAGCCTCCTGCTCTGTTCAAACCCCATTCCAGGAATGAGGAGATTTGAGAAACTCTGCTGGGTGCTGCCAGGTGATGAGCCAGGTGGAGTTCCCCGACTTCCATGCACAAGAACTAGGGTTTCAGCCCTGTTCCCCACGTTCAGGGAGAGGAGAGGTGAAGCAAAGGTGTGGAGCTTTCTCTTTCTATCTTGCTGTGCCATTCTCTCCTCTATTTCAGTATAATTTAACAGATTTATTTATTTATTCATTTCTGTTTGCCTCCAATGTTATTGCTGAGAATGAATGCATACACTGCATCCACTGCTCCTGGAGGGCATTTTCATATATATATATATTTTTCCATAAATCAAAAGGGATGGGGGAGCTGTGGCATTAATATCCCAGGTTCAACCCCAGCTCCAGTGTTAGCCTGAGCTGAGCAGTGTTGTGTTGTTTCCCTCTGTTTTCCCTCACTGGCTGTGTGTCAGGAAAAGAAACAGAAGAAGATTATATGAAGACAGTTATCTTTATTTGGCTGTGGTCTCCAGTAAGGTGCATTCTCCTGTGTGTCCACAAGGCGGCGACATAACAGCAGTGCCCCTGCTAGGTGAGCCTGGCTCCCACTGGGCCAGTGCTCCGGTCACAGGCCCCAGGTAGCTCTAAGCCCCCCCCCCCCCCCAGCAGCTGCCTGCAGGGGAGTTCAGCCACCGCGATCCTGCTTGTAGAGAAGAGGGTAGGCTGGTCTGGATCTGACCAAAGGGGGAGGCAGCAGAGGCACCTCCTCCGAGTCCCAGTCTTCTTCTTCTAGCGTTTGCCTCCGAGTCCCAGTGATAACCCTGGAAGGAAAATAAATCAACCAATAATAATAATAGTAACAGTAATCATCAGAACATCACTCCTGTCTTGGTAGTGAGTGGAATGAAAATCTGGGTTTCACACATGCATTCACCTGCGCTGCCCACTAAGCTGCCTCCCTGTTGCAGGAAACATGAAAAAAAAATCTCTCAGGGCCAGGTAGTAGTGCACCTGGTTAAGCACACACACCACAGTGCACAAGACACAGGTTCAAGCCCTGCTCCCTGCCTAAAGGGGAAAGCTTAATGAATGGGGAAGAATGGCTGCAGCAGGCAGCTCTGTCTATATTCCCTCCCTCTATTTCTGTCTCTCTCTCCAATAATACATAAGAGAATAAAAATCCTCTCAGCCCGGGAGAGAGCTCAGTGGGAGAGCACAGTACTTGCGCCCCCAGGGCATCCGGTACCTGAGTGAGCTGCCACCCCACCCCATGGCAAGGCTCCGTGCTCTCCCTCTCAAAGTCAATATGCTAGCCGGGGGTGACTACAGAATAGGGCTGGGCAGGACTGCGGTGCTGGCTACCGAAGCTGGCGGGCAAGGGTGTGTGGGTGGGTGGGGAGTGCCTCCAGTCGAGTGCACATACGGCCACGCACAGGACGTGGGTTCAAGCCACCATTCCCCACCCGCAGGGGGGAGCTTGACAAGTGGGGATGCAGGGCTGCAGCTGACTGTCCCTCTGTCTTGCCTCCCTCTCCACTTCGCTGTGGGCTATCAAATATAGATAAGGAGCAGACGGCAGGCTCATGTCTCCAAGATCCATCTCGCTCACAGGCTGGGTTTTAGGTTTCTGTAGGGAAGGGAGGAAGGGGGTCTTGGGAAAGGGGTTCGGTGCCAGGTCACCTTGCTGGTGCCCAAGTGTGGGGGCTCAGTGTTGTCTGCTAAGGTGTCCAGGACAACGCCAGGGTAATATTCTGGTGCAGGCCGGCACCTGGAGGCCTTTTTGCTGAGACCACCCCCCACCCCTGGGACAGTTCTTGTCTGCTCTCCACAGGCCTATGAGACGCACATGTGGCAGCTGGAGACATTCCTTTCCTAGTGGACACAACTCATCCAGACGATTCAGTGGAGGCCAGGAGAGCGTGTGCTGTGGTGAAACAGCCAGGAATTCAGGAAAACTGCCCCTGCGGGTGTGGTGCAGGCACTTGAACCCAGGTCCTTGTGCGTGGCCACATGTGCACTCCAGAGGGCGCCACTGCTGGGCCCCAAGTTGATGATGGCCTGCAACTTACGCTCAAAATCTCCAGATGACCCTGGGTGAAAAAAAAAAAAAAGGTTCCCCCAGTCCAGCTCTTGGAGACAGAAGTCTCCGGGACAGGAAAGCAGAGTTCTAGAGAGCTGGTCTTGACTGTGATCTGAGGGCCGGTCAGGAGATGGCCCAGTACAGTACAGTGCAGTCCTGAGGGCCCAGGCTCTATCAGCTGATGCCAGCGTGGAGTAGTGTGCCTGATACTTCTGGATAGCCCCACCCCATGCCCCCAGCTCTTTTCTCCAAGTGCTTCTAATATTACTCACATCTCAGCATTCAGAGGCTGTGGGCTCCACTGCCTTGCTGGCTTCCTGCATGGAGCTTCAAGTCTTTGACATGGAGAAAACATTAGACAAAATTTAACACGAAAAAACAAACAAACAAATAAAACTAGCATCTTTCCTTCCTAAAAGAAAACTATCAAGGACTCTCATGATTTGTACAGGGGGTGGGGCTTGGAGGACAGTTTTTTGCATCATGTGCTTATGATGCAGAATAAAGTTAAAGATCCTGGTGTAAGAGAACAAGATGGCCACAGTTAGCTCCCTAACAGACCAGACACCCAGACTGTGGGAGCCTCTCCCTCTCTCGTACCTGACACTGTCTTCCTAACTCGGGGCCCAGGAGGGTGGCAGCAAGGCTTCCCTGTGCTCCCCGTCTCTGACCTCCTGACTCAGGATGTGACCTCTGATCCTCCTGGCACCTTCCTCGGGTGCTAACCCCCCAAGCCAGCAGACTCTCCTCCAGGAGACTCTCGCCCAGCTCTGCCAAGAGGACTCACCATACTTTGGAGAAGCCATGGGGCTATGCACGACTGCTAGGCACTGCTTCAGGGAGGGGGTGACCCCACACTGGACAAGGCTCTCCTACGAGAAGCTTTGAGGTGCTTGCAACTCCATCACGCAAGAATGAGTATTGATCTGGAGGAAAAAAAAAAAATCACAGTGTGAGACCAGAACACTTCTCAGCTCAGACTTAGGATGGAGAACCGGGACGTGAATCTGAAGTCTTGGGACCTCAGTCATGAAAGCCTTCCCATAACCAGTATGCTACCTCCTCAGCCTCCAACAATTTTCTTTCACCATGAGTCCACAGATGGTTGACAACTCATGCCAAGAATGGAGCAGCACTGATCCATCACCTGGGACATCAGAGACCTTTGTCTCGATGAGAAGGACAGCACAGAGTCTTACAGGGTCAACAGCTGGAAGGGAGGGACCCCTTGAAGGAATCCTGCTTGTGTGACCTCCATCCTGACCTTGGGCACTGTGTACGGCTTTGAAACTTTGATGCAGTTTCTGACGGCTGACCGAGTCACGAGAACCAGCCTTGGCCTTCATTCTACCAGATCTACCCGGCAACACCTGTGCAGAGATGTGCACATGCGCTTCCCCCATTTCTCCTTTTCCTTCCCTTCCCTTCCCTTCCCCTTCTTTCCTTTCTTTTTCCTTCTTTCTTTCTTTTTGCCTGTATTTTTAAATTTTGTATATCTTCTTGTCTGTACATTTTCCCCTTTCCATTTTTTTCTTGTTTTTCTTTGTTTTGTTTTCTAAAGCAGACACTGATCATTTCTGGCTAAGGTTGGTGTGGGGCATTGAACCTGGGTCTTCAGAGCCTCCGGCACAAGAGTGCCTTTCCATAATCACTTCCAGTTGTAAAAGTACATGGAGAGTGAGTCGGGAGGTAGTGCACCAGGTTAAGAGCACATAGAAGCCCAAGGACCCTCACAAGGATCCCGGTTCAAGTCCCTGGTCCCCCAACTGCAAGGGTGTTCACTTCACAAGTGGTGAAGCAGGTATGCAGGTGTCTATATATTGTTTCTCTCTCTCCATCTTCCCTAACCCCTCAATTTGTCTCTGTCTTATCCAATAAAAAGGAGGAAAAATGCTCTCTAGGAGCAGTGGATTTGTACAGTATAGGCACTGAGCCTCAAAGGTAACTCTGGAAGCAAAATTAAATAAATAAATAATATACACTGAGAAAATGAGAGGGGAGGATGAGAGAGCAAGGTAGAGAGAGAGAGAGAGAGAGAGACCCACATAGACCTGCTTCACCTATTGTCTCCCTGATGGTGGGGATCAGGGCTCAAACCCTGGTCCTTGGAAATGGAAGTCTGGGAACTCCACGGGTATATCACTGCCTAGCACCCAGCACTGAACAGAGCTTCTCAGATCTCCTCTTTCCTGCAATGGGGTTTGGACAGTGCAGGAGAATAAACAGGACTGACCCATGGCACAGAGAGAGGGTGAGCAAAGCCAGAACTCCAGGCCCCGTCTGTCTCTGAGGCCACCCCACCACGCCAGAAACCAGGGTGCCTCAGCCACACAAGCCTCTGACTCTGCTCAGGGAACCCTGTCTCTCCTTAGTTCCTGGCAAGGTAGCTTCCAAGAAAAGATCCTGTGAACAGACAGGAAACACCGTTCCCCAAATCAACAACCAGGCAAGACCAAGGGCAGCTGGCTCACCCAGCAGGGGCACTGCTGTGTTATGTCGCCACCTTGTGGACACACAGTAGAATGCACCTTACTGGAGACGGCAGCCAAATAAAGGGTAACTGTCTTCATATAATCATCTTCGGTTTCTTTTCCTGACAAACAGTGAAGAAAAACACAGAAACACCACAAAATGCTCAGCTCAAGCTAATGCTGGTGCAGTGAACTGAACCTGGGTTCTTGAAGCCACGGGCATGAAAGTCTTTGGTAGAACTCCTTAGACGGCTCCTAAGCCCAAGGTGTTGACCTTTTAAATATTTACATTTTCATATATTATTATATTTAGCTATTAAGAGACAGAGAGAGGGAAGGATGCTAGCTACGAAGCTGTCTCCCAGCCCAAGGCCTTCTTTTCTAAACATTTTGTTTACTTTAGTTGTTAATTAGTTTAGTAATGAGAGAGGTTTAAATAGAGACGATAACTGCGAGGCAGTCACTTCTGCTCAAGATCTTCTTTTTTATTTACTATTTTATCTTAATTTCCTGTATTCTTATCTTTAGGATTGAGAGCCAGAGTTACATCAGAAAGATAGAGAGGGGGTTGGTCAGTACTGCGGTGGGTTAAGTCCACATGGCATGAAGGGCAAGGACCAGCTTAAGGAGCCCGGTTTGAGCCCACAGCTCCCCACCTACGGGGGGGGGGGGTAACTTCACAAGGAGTGAAGCAGGTCTGCAGCTGTCTGTTTCTCTCGCCCTCTGACTTCCCCTCTCTCTCTCTCGATTTCTCTCTGACCTATCTGATGGCAACAGTATTTCTCTCTGACCTATCTGATGGCAACAGTATTTCTCTCTGACCTATCTGATGGCAACAGTATTTCTCTCTGACCTATCTGATGGCAACAGTATTTCTCTCTGACCTATCTGATGGCAACAGTATTTCTCTCTGACCTATCTGATGGCAACAGTATTTCTCTCTGACCTATCTGATGGCAACAGTATTTCTCTCTGACCTATCTGATGGCAACAGTATTTCTCTCTGACCTATCATCTGATGGCAACAGTATTTCTCTCTGACCTATCTGATGGCAACAGTATTTCTCTCTGACCTATCTGATGGCAACAGTATTTCTCTCTGACCTATCTGATGGCAACAGTATTTCTCTCTGACCTATCTGATGGCAACAGTATTTCTCTCTGACCTATCTGATGGCAACAGTATTTCTCTCTGACCTATCTGATGGCAACAGTATTTCTCTCTGACCTATCTGATGGCAACAGTATTTCTCTCTGACCTATCATCTGATGGCAACAGTATTTCTCTCTGACCTATCTGATGGCAACAGTATTTCTCTCTGACCTATCCAATGAAAACAGCAGCAATGGCAGCAATGACAACAAGGGAAACAAATGGAGAAAATGGCCTCAAGGAGCAGCGCATTTGTCGTGCAGGCACTGAGCCCTAGTGATAACCACCTAGAGGCAGAAAAAGGAAAAAAGACAGGTGCAGAGACTGAGATGTGCAGGGGTAGATACCAAAATGTGATGCAAAGAGACTCTCATACCAAAAGCTCTGAGGTTCTTTCCACGGCATGATGCAGGGGTGAGCCAGGCTTTGGTAACAACAGCAACAACAAATTCAGACTGAGACCAGGGCTCTGCTCAGTTCAGACTTAGGCTGGAGAGTGGGATCAAACCTGAAGCCTTGCTGCATAAACAGAAAAGCACAAAAGCATAGCAAAGCCTTTGACATCGCCACGTTGCTATCTCCATAGCCCCCAAAGTGTTCTTTCAACATGAGGCCCCAGACTGCAAATTCAGGCCAAGAATGGAGTAGCCTGCCAGGTGGCTCAATGCAGGGCAGTGATTTTTACACCTGAGAGCCCCAGTTTTATTCCCTCAACTTTCAGCTTTTCAGGCATAACTGTTGTAAACCTGATTTTAAATAGTGAAATAGCTAAATAGTGAAGCCTCTTTCTGGAAAAAATGGAAAGAACTGAATATGATTTGCCTAATGACTTTAGTGAAGTGGCGAAAGACAACGACTGGATGGTTTTGCTCAATATGAAATATAGAAAATTATATACTCAATGGAATATGACTCAGCTATTAAAAACGGCGACTTGACCATTTTCAGCCAATCTTGGATGGACCTTGAAAAATTCATGTGAAGTGAAATAAGTCAGAAACAGAAGGATGAATATGGGATGATCTCACTCTCAGGCAGAAGTTGATAAACAAGATCAGAAAGAAAACACAAGTAGAACCTGAACTGGAGTTGGTGTATTGCACCAAAGTAAAAGGCTCTGGGGTGGGTGGGTGGGGAGAATACAGGTCCAAGAAGGATGACAGAGGACCTAGTGGGGGTTGTATTGTTATATGGAAAACTGGGAAATGTTATGCATGTACAAACTATTGTATTTACTGTCAAATGAAAAAAAATCCCCAATTAAGAAATTAAAAAAGAAAATTGGAGCACAAGACTGGCTAGCATAATGGTTCTGCATAAGACTCTCATGCCTGAGGCTTTAAGGTCCCAGGTTCAATCCCCAGCATCACTATAAGCCAGAGCTGAGAAGTGCTCTGGTCTCTCTCATTAAATAAAAAAAAAATATGAGGGGTTGGTGGCGGTGGGGCATCTAGTTAGGCACGCATGTTCCCGTGCACGGCAACCCAGATTCAAGCTTCCAGTGCAGCCGTGGGGGAAGTACTTTAGGTGTGGTGAAGCAGGGCTGCAGATATCTGTCTCTCTCCATCTCTACTTCCTCCTCCAATTTTCTCTCTGCACTACCAAATAAAGTTTTTTAAAAAGATAAATGATTTAAATAAATAATATTAGAAAATGAAAATACAGGAACTTAAACACCCAGGTTGAAACCTGCAGAGAGAAAGCTTCACAAGGGGTGGATGCCTGCTGCAGGTGTCTCTGTCTCTCTCTCTCTCTCCTGATCCCTCTAAACTTCTCTGTTCAGTCAAATAAAATTAAATTTTAAAAAAGTAGCCAGCCTATCTCTGAGATCGTTTGAGTACTATTATGGTTATCATGGAGGGAGGGTTTGTTGGTGCAGTGAGGAACTGCACCCCTGTAATCTTACTTGTAGGCCATTCATAATTCACTGATAAATAAAAGGAAACACCACAAATTGTCAGTGGGTACACGCAGTAAAATGTAGGGGTGCTAAATAGAAATCCAGTCTTTAAAAATATGATGGTTAGGTCTCCTCTTCAAAAGAATATGAATAGAACAACTGCTTAGTACAAAAATTCTTTTTATAAATTATTATCTATGACCACCCGAGGCCAGTAGTTTTGTATTCTCTAGGTCAGCTCCTTGCAGTGCTTGCTAATCCCCTAGCAGAGACCCTCAGACTCGTCCTCCTCTCCTTATTTAGGCAGCGGGGAGACTGTGAGCTCTGAAGCCCAGCCCAGGGGTGGAGGAGACAGCTGTGCCTCAGGTGTGTAAAAGACAGGAGAAGGGTGAAGGGGGCGCTGCTGCCTGCTGGTGGCACGCCCTTTTGTAAAAGGATAAATGCCTTGCTTCAACTCTGTTTTTTTTGCCTTGATAAGTAATTTTAATTGGATGTCATTTACAACAGTACATTTTAAACATCACTGTATATTTTATTTTATCATTATCAGTGATTTATTATAGGGGAATAATAGTTTCCTACTGTACCCAGCCACACCCCAAATATATATTTATGTTATCAGGGCTATCTGCTCCACTACTTGTGAACCTTTCTACACATATGTGCACACACACACACACACACACACACACACACACACACACACACACGCAGTTAAGAGGTTGTGAGAGGAGCTGGAGGGACTGACTTCTCCTCTCTGTGCTTTACTGGGAACCTCCCCCCTATAGTACATTTAAAAAGGAACAAGAGTGGATTGTGGGAATTAGCATAATAGTTTTGCAAATGTAAATACAATGGTGAGGCCTGAGGCTTAATCCCTCATAATAATATGCTAAGAAATTAATTTAAAAAATCAGCAAGGAGGGCTGGTGAAATAGCTCACTTGAACAGTGTGCTTGTCTGCCATGTATACAACCCAAGTTTGAGCCCAGTCCCCATCACACTGAAGGTTCAGTGCTGTGTTAGGGACTCCCTTTCACACACACACACACACACACACACACACACACACACACACACACACACACACACACACACACACTGTCGCTTTTAAAATGAAGCTAAAATCAGCAAGGATACAATTGTAGGAACTGAGCAAAAAGTAATAAATGTAAAATGCTATATGAGCAGACAAATGAACCTTGACTCAGCAACCCAAGGGTTAAGTAAGCAATTACAAGACAGGCCTGGGCATCTGCAAGGCCGCAGATAAATACAAGGGCAGACTCTGAGAAAACAGCCTGGGAACCTGGAGTCAGGAAAAAGAGATAACTCCAAGGACAAAAAAGACCCCCTCCCCTTCCCTGCACCTGTGGGCTATAGATGTAAACTGTCATGTAACCACATTGTGTAGCTGAACCCTGTCACGTAGCCATGTAATTGGAAAGGTATAGAAACCTTAATAGGACTTGGGTACGGGGTTGATTACCAGAGAGCTGGTGTGTCAGCCCCTCGGTAACTTGGCCCTAGCTGGCTAGAATATAATAAAGGCTCTCTGCTTTTACATCACCTTTGCTCCTTGTGGATTTCTTTATATCACGGACCCAGGTACAACACAATGAAATAGAACCCTGTCGTTTAAGAAGACGAGACTGTGTCATTTGAAAGAAAAACTGACAGAACCGGCGACTCTGCTCAGCTAGAAGAATTGAGACAAAAGATTGAGATAATATTCCTTGTATGTGAAACTTTCATAACCAAAGCAAACAAATTTACAACACAAAGATAACCAAACTAACTTAGAATTTGCGAGTACTCCTGTGGTCTTAAAAGGTTGGGGAGGCACAGGAGGGTGGAGGGTGCTTGACTTACACATACCAAGTCTGGGTGTGAGACTACCTATACTCCTGAGATCTTACAATTTTGCAACTTAGCATTCAATCAGTAGTAATAAAAGAAATAGAAATAATAAGCAAAGATCACTCGGCAGAGAACAGGAAACTCCCAATAGCAGTCCCACCAGAGCCACACAGGGATCCCTGCCCCAGAGAAGTCTGGAGCACAAGGCCCACCCAAGCTCCTGGCTGGAATTCCCACCCACATGCCCCCACCAGGGATCTCCACACCTCCACAAAGCAAAAAGCACCCCCAGGTGCTCTCCAGATCCAGAAACCCACACAGAACATGACTGACCTGCTGGTTCATCTGATTCTCAAAGCTGCAGGCAAGTCCGGAAAACACTGAGTCTAGATGACTCAGTTCAGTCATGCAGCTCCCAAGATCTTCAGAGGTAGAGATGGTGGTCAACTTGCCCCATTCCTGGTCTCTGTGGCTAGGCAGCCATGTCTACTGGGGGCAGCCACTTCAAAGCCTGCCTCCCTAAAGCAGGCCAACCTTGCTTGCCTCTCCCAAGAAAGCCAAAATCAGATTTCAGTCAAAACGACCCCAGGCACCTACCAATTCCAAACTCCAGCACTGGGGGGGTGGGGGTGGAATGGGGGGGGGGTGAGCCTTTACAATCCCCCTGGGGGTGGTGAAGAGGGCTAAGAAGGTGGAGGCTGGGCCAGGCATTCTTCAATGTGCAGCTGCTCAGAAGCTAACCTGCTGCTTCCCCTTTACACAGGTTCCCGTGTGGGGGCTGGGGCGGGAATTTGGCCCTCTGGGTAGTTTGTTTTTCGCCTTCTCTTCCAATTATTCCTCCTCCTTTGCCTCTTTTACTGGTAACTGCTCATCTTCAGTTTAAGGCTGAGCTGCAAATTGAATGTGGGACTTCAGTGCCTTGGGCATGAAAATCTTTTGCATACATTATGCTGTCCCCCACAGCCCTGTGACTCGTCTTCATTCAAAGTCACTAATTCGAAACTTCATCTATTCTTGTCATGAATGTGTCCTATTGCAAATCATTGTTTTTCATCTCTATCTATTTGACTTGGATCTTTCTATGTATTTATTTTCTTTTCTTTTTAACTAGAGCACTGCTGAGCTCTGGCTTCTGGTAGTGCTGGGGGAGGGGTGTAGCTTGAATCTGACACTTTGACACTCCAGGCAGGAGAGTCTCTTTGCGTAACCTTTATGCTAGCTCCCCACCCTAAATAAATCTAAAAAAGGAAGGCCAGTTCAACATTTCTCCTGGAACTGCTGTGCTTTGTGCCTGGCTCAGCTTTGAGCCTGGACCCAACTTCATTGAAAGAAGCTTTGTCGTTGTGGTCTCTCTCATTCTCTGCCTCTTTGTCTCCCTGTCTATATCAAAATTAAATAAAGATACAGATTTGGTGGAAATCTATGGTGCAACTGAAACTACAGTGTATTCTTCAGGACAAAATGGATAAAGCTGGAGGTGACTATGCCTCTGTCCACCCTCTCCTGGAGCTTTCACGGCTGTCTTCTGCCACTCACCACCCCCATCCACCACCAGTGAATTTCTCTACACTTCT
The DNA here is from genome assembly GCF_950295315.1 of Erinaceus europaeus. Taxonomy (NCBI): domain Eukaryota; kingdom Metazoa; phylum Chordata; class Mammalia; order Eulipotyphla; family Erinaceidae; genus Erinaceus; species Erinaceus europaeus. The sequence continues at coordinate 34,929,999 of NC_080182.1, read as the reverse complement.
TCTTCTAGCGTTTGCCCTTCTTCCGTAGCCAGTCAACAGCGTCACGTTGAGCCTGATGTAAAGTTTCGAGACCTCCTTTGAATCTGGAGAGGTGGCAGTCGTTGACTATGTGGGTCATAGTCTGTCTGGAGCCGCAGGGGCAGTTCGAGTCGTCTCTGGCTCCCCAGTGATGGAACATAGCGGCGCAGCAGCCATGGCCTGTTCCATAGCGATTGAGGAGGGCCCAATCATAACGTGCTAGGTCAAAGCCGGGTTGACGCTTGCAGGGGTCTGTGATGAGGTGTTTGTTTTTGACCTCAGCTGACTGCCAACTCTGTTTCCAAGAAGCTGCAGGTTTTGCAAAAGTCAGTCCCCACATTCTCCTGAGCCATGTCTCCAGGGCATTCTGCTCCTGCCTTGCCCAGATATAGACCACTCGGTCCCCTGTGTGTTCCTGGAAGGTGCTCAGGTGGCAGTCTGTACAATATTCAGGTGTTCGTTTGCTCACCTCAATAGCACAGAGAAAGGTCTGAAAGATCCATGCCACAGGGATGCAAGATTCCTGAGACATGAGCTGATTTGGGAAGAGACAGGGGCTTCTAGATAAATCCTCCTCTGAGAGCACATCCTGCCAGTCTCTTCCCAAATCAGCTCATGTCTCAGGAATCTGGGGGCTCCGTTAGTGTTTAATCTGAGTCCAGATGGCATTTGTTATGCCTGGATGGTGGCACAGTGGACAAAAAACCATCAGAGCCTCCAGGATGAGGTCCCAGGTTGGATCTCTGGCAGCACACGTGTGGCAGCAATGTTTTGGATTTCTCTCGGATTATCTTTAAGAAAACACAATTTGTTTATATTTAATTTAGATAAACACTCAGAAGGAAAAGTGAAATAGATGGAGGGAGAAGGGATGGGTAATGGCACACCTGGTTGAGTACACATGTTACAATGTTCAAGGACCCGGGTTCGAGTCCCCAGTCCCCACCTGCCAGGGGAAAGCTCTGTAAGTGGTGAGGCAGTGCTGCAGGTGTCTCTCTGTCTTTTCCCCTCTGTCTCCCCTTTCCTTTTGACTTCTGGCTGTCTCTAGGCAATAAATAAATAGAGATAATTAAAAAAATTACAGAAAAGAGAGGGAGAGAGGGAGAGAGAGAGAGAGATACCTATAGTGCTACTTAACTACTCAAAGTTTTCGCCCTTCAAGTGGGGGCTGGGACCTTGAACCCAGGTCCTTGCACATGGTAACAAACACTGAATCAGGTGTACCACCACCCAGCCCCTTTCATCATCTCTCTAGTAACTATATTAATAGATTTGTATAAAATGTACTGACATTTAACCTGTAGATACTTAATGATTGTGATAATTTAACGTCTACATTTCTTGCAGAAATCACACATACATTTTCAGGATTGTAGAGAGGTTGCCGGTTAGTCACCCTGGCTTGCTATATAAAGACCAGATTAGACGGAGCATGCTCAGTCTGCAATGGCTGTAGACTTTATATAAAGAACAGGAGGCCTACTGGAATCCGGTGATCCTCTGCAAACAGTGTGGCTGACAGTATGTTTCTGAAACCCAAGGCATTTTCTTTAAACTCTGGCTACAGCACTTAGAGCTGACACGAATTCTGTTTTTAATGGAAACCTTTATGATCTGAATATCAGAATGTGTCTGTAGTCTTTCTTGAGCAAAATAAAAAATAACATTTAAGGTGGGACAACATTTATATTGTTTCAGAAAGGAATGTGTGTCTTGTGGTACTGGGGACTGCACCCAAGACTGCTGATCCCCTGGCCAGAAAGTCTTTTGGCATAATCATTATGCGATCTCTCCAGACCCTCACTGCTTTTTAAAGTTGCAAAATTAGTACTTAAGGTTTAAAAGTCCACATTTTTTTTTAAAGGAGGTCCAGGAAGTGGTGCAGTGGATAGAGCAATGGCTTCTCAAGCATGAGGTTAATCCCTAGCAGCACATGTACCAGAGTGATAACTGGTTCTTTCTCCTCTTCCTAACTCTTCATGAATAAATGTAGTGAACATGTAACCCTAGTAACTATAGTAACCATAGTGTGCCTGCATAGTGTGATAAGACAGAGACATCTATATGTAGGATAAGACCTCAACCCGAACCTGACTGGCCAATGGAGATGTAACCTTAAAACCAGAAGCAAGCTAGTGTAAGTAGAGGCTCAGAAACCAGCTGGGTGAAGTGCCTTCACCGTTACTGACCAGGCAGCAGCCGGTGCTGCTAGAGACTAAGCACACACGGCCAGGCTAAGTAACTGCTTCCTCAGCTTCCAGAGACCCTCGTTCATCTGGTCATTCCAGCAGACGAAGGACAATCAGCTCAGTGACACAGCTGAGGCTCACGACAGGTGACCACGTCGTGAGCCTTACCTGCGAACAGCTACTAAGTAAGGAGAGGGATCAGGTTGACTGTGTGTTGTGTGAATTGTGTGACCCTTCTCTGGCATCTGAATAAGTAAAAAGTTATTGCTTAGGGGGCCAGGGTGGTAGCACAGCAGGTTAAGCGCATGTGGTACAAAGCACAAGGACCAGTGGATGGATCCCAGTTCGAGCCCCCGGCTCCCCACCTGCAGGGGAGGAGCCGTTTATAATGTTAACTCTGTTGAAATTATATAGAAATGGATATGAAGGGCCAGGCTGTGGTACAACTTGTTAACTATTCACATTAGAGTGCACAAGGACCCAGGTTCAAGCCCCTGGTCCCTGCCTGCAGGGGAAAAGCTTCACAAGTGATGGAGCAGGGCTACAGACATCTCTCTGTCTTTCTCCCTCTCTATTCCCCTTTCCCTCTCAATTTCTGTCTCTATCCACTAATTAAAAAATATTTAAAAGATGAATATGTAATGTGATGAAGTGTATAATGGATAATTTTACAAGGTTTGTCATTTTTCACCCATAATTATGGGGCTGGCCTTTATTTTCTGTTTTGTGGTATTATTTTACATACACATGAGCCCTCACTGAATAAGTGCTCAAATAAAATATTTTTCTCTATAAACCTAAAAGCAAATAACAGTGTGGATGTGATTTTTTTTAACAGAGCACTGCTCATCTTTGGCAGCCCTATCCCACCAGGGAAAGATAGAAACAGGCTGGGGGTGTGGTTTCACCTGCCAATGCCCACGTCCAGTGGAGAAGCAATTACAGAAGCCAGAACTCACACCTTCTGCACCCCATGGAGAATTTTGGTCCATATTCCCAGAGAGATAAAGAATGGGGAAGCTTCCAGTGAAGGGGATGGGACACAGAAATCTGGTGGTGGGAAGTGTACCCTTGTTATTTTACAATCTTGTTACTCATTATTAAAACATTAAAAAAATAATGTGAGATTAGATCTCATTCTAACAGTGAGCAGACCTGCAGCACGAGGGGTAATGGTAAAGCAAGCACCAGGTTTTAGACTGCAGTCTCCTGGTGGGAGGTGAGCCTGGCTGGGCAGAGTTTTGCCAGAGAAGAAAGTGTGACCTTTAGTTCTATGGCTTATTAATCTTGCTACCTCCCTCAAATGCTGGTGCTACTGGTCTCATCATCACCATCAGAATTCTTTTTTAAAATATTTATTTATTCCCTTTTGTTGCCCTTGTTGTTTTATTGTTGTAGTTATTGATGTTGTCATTGTTGGATAGGACAGAGAGAAATGGAGAGAAGAGGGGAAGGCAGAGAGGGGGAGAGAAAGATAGACACCTGCAGATGTGCTTCACCGCCTGTGAAGTGACCCCCTGCAGGTGGGAAGCCGGGGGCTTGATCCGGGATCCTTATGCCGGCCCTTGTGCATTGCACCACTTGTGCTTAACCCACTGCGCGGCCGCCCAACTCCCAGAATTCTTTTGAGAATCAAAAGAAATGCTGTCTATAAAAGTTTTTTGAACTTCAAAGCAGCAGCTTGCATGAATTCTTCAAATGCTAATATAAACACTTTCTCCTTGGAGGCCAGATAGTTGAGCACACATGTTACAGCGCACAAGGACCCAGGTTCAAGTCCCTGGCTCCCACCTGCAAGGGGAAAGCTTTGTGAGAGGTAAAGCAGGTCTGCAGGCATCTCTCTGTCTCTCTCCCTATTTCTGTCCTACTGAATAAAAAAATTGAAAACAAAACAGAAAACTCATAATTAAAAATAATAGTAAATAAATAAATATTCTCTCCCCTGGTCTTGACCATCCCTTTCAGTCTCTGGAGCTCAGTCTCAGGAAACAAAGACAATGTGCAGAAGGAATAAACAGACTGGTATCTCAGAAAAAGTGTGGTGACCCCAGCAGGAGTTTGGGACTATTAGCAAACAAAGCTACCCTGAGGAGGTGCTTCAGAGAAGGGGAAAGTATGAAAGCACAGGACTTTGAGCACGTGAGTCTTTGGCTGCTGCTTCTTCTGGTCAGAAGCATCTCGACCGTGTGCCATGGCTACTTCTCCTGGGAACTGAACATGTGTGACTCTGTTAGCCGGTAAACTTTTAAGATCCCCCTGCAGCCATGAGCAACGTATACCTCAGCTGATAATTGTTTATCTTATGGGACTAAACTTTCGATAACTATACTCAGACTTTATGGCCCTAGCGTACTCTTAACCCTTGATGGTAAGAGCTTATTTTGTCTTTTGCCTGTTTCACCCTAGTAAACCTTGTGTTGTTTAAACCAGTTCCCAGCTCCACGTTGTGAATCCTTTTACGTGCTGCAGCTACTCCTAACCTCTTTTTTAAGTTCAATTACAACAAAAAAGCAGTCATCTCTTCCAAGTGACTTGTAAGACAGGACTGGCTGTGTGTCCCCCCAAACAGATGAGAACTAGGCTGAATGTGAATTCTGACTTTTAGCTCAATGTGCGTGGACAAGAAGCAACTGAAGCAAGGAGAAAAAAAAAATCTGACAAAGTCCATGGAAGCTACCCAAGAAGGTCCCAAGTTAACAAGTCCTACTTCTTCAGAGACAGGCCTGAATACCTGGGATCTTGGCCTTTCCTGAGAGCTGTGAGAACTCTGAAGGCCGCCAGTCTCAGGGGAGCTTGTACCGGGAAGGGGAGAATCATTAGTGGGAACCCGCTCAGTAAGGACTCCCACGCCCACAAAACCTTAGAAGCAGCACTCTCGGCACTGCTGATTCCTGCTTTATGTTTCACTTCTGGTTCTATTCTTGTGCCTTCAGTGATGTGGGAGCTGGGTTCAAACCTGTGTTGTAACCACAGAAAAACAAGCCCACAGGGGCTGGGTGGTGGCGCATCTGGTTAAATGCTGACATTAAGGTGCATAAGGACCCAGGTTCGAGCCTCTAGTTCCTACCTTCAGGGGGAAAGCTTTGTAAGTAGTGAAGCAGTGCTGCAGGTGTCTCTCTTTATTTCTTCCTTTCTATATCCCCTACCCTCCCAATTTCTGGCTGTCTTTATCCAATAAATAAAGATAATTAAAAAAATAAAAGAAGAAAATCAAGGGCACTATCCAAGTAAGCTATCTTCTTGTTTGTTTGTTTTGATTTTAGATTTTATTTATTTAGTAATGACAGAGATAGGAGGAGAGAGGAAAAGAGAGCAAGAGTATTACTCTGGCACATAATGTGCACATAACCTGCCTGGTACTGAACTCAGGACCTCACCCCTGAGAATCTAATGCTTTCTGCACTGTACCACTTCTCTGACCACCAGCCAAGAGCTGGTGCTCTAATGACAACATGATTCTGTAAGAATTTCCAGTATTGGGGGAAGGCTGCACATGGGTTCCGTGGACACTTTCCACTTCAGAAGCTCTATTTACCTTCAGCAGCCTGCAGAGAACAATTCCCTGAGCTGGTATTCAGTGCCCCTGTTGGATGATCAGTGGAGCAGTGGCAGCCACAGAGAGCTCATTACTGTTGGAACAAGGCGGGTTAGACCGACCGAAAAAGGGAAACAAATGTGGAGAAAAATGACAAAGTGGGCAAAAGTTAAACAGAGAGAGAGAGAGAGAGAGAGAGAGCAACACATTTTTTCGTGTTCCACTAAAGAAATATCTAGTGATATGGAAAATATTTACTATAAATCACTATTCTGTTTACTTCTAGATAAACGAGTGCTTTTGAAAAAATTTCTAGAAGAGAATCTTTGGGATATGTATGGCTTTGCTAAGGCTCTTGATACGTATTTTCAGATTTCTTTTCAAAGAAAATATGGGCACTTCCTAACAATCTAAGATAAAGAGGAGGCCAGGCAGTGGTGCACCCAGTTAAACGCACAAAACACTAAGTGCAAGGACCCTTGCAAGAATCCGGGTTTGAGCACAGCTCCCCACCTGGAGCGGGAAAGCTTCACAAGTGGTGAAGTCTCTCTCCCTCTCTCTCTCTCCCTCCTCTCTCAATTTCTCTCTGTCCTATTTAAGTAAATGGGGGAAATGGCTGCCAGTAACAGTGGATTTGTAGTGCCAGAACTGAGCCCCAGAGACAACCTTGGAGGCAAAATTAATAAATAAAATAGAATCAGGAGAAGCAAGTGTGAAAGGAGACTTACTTGTCTTCAAGGAGTGGGTACAATGCTTCTCCACTGATACCTTTTAATCTCTGTGAATTTAAAAAGACAGTAGTCAAGGATGAGGATCTGAAGCAAAATTGGTTTGTATTTAAAATACTGTAAAGTGATGAACTTATACCAAGGGGCCTAGAAAAGTATCAAAAAGAATCTAAAATTCACTCCCCACCTGCAGGGGAGTCGCTTCACGGGCGGTGAAGCAGGTCTGCAGGTGTCTATCTTTCTCTCCCCTCTCTCTCTGTCTTCCCCTCCTCTCTCCATTTCTCTCTGTCCTATCCAACAACAAAGCAACGTCAACAATGGCAATAATAACCGCAACGAGGCTGCAACAACTAGGGCAACAAAAAGGGGGAAAAATGGCCTCCAGGAGCGGTGGATTCATGGTGCAGGCACCGAGCCCAGCAATAACCCTGGAGGAAAAAAAAAAAAAAAAGAATCTAAAATTCAGTGTTATTTTGAAGCTTCCCCTTGCAGGTGGCGATGGAGGTCAAACTCAGGTCCTAGCAGGTGGGTAGCGTATGTGGAGAAATAAGGATAGATCCAACAATAGTAAAAGATAAGCTGATAAAATCAAGTTCAGGAGTGAGCAGATGATAAATATTAATGCTGAAGCACAGATGCTCTTTTTCAACCATGGTGCTCCTGACCACTAGCCTCAGGGATACTCACTTATTTGTTTATTTATTTGTATTAGTGATTTAATAGTGATTAATAAGACTGTAGGACAAGAGGGGTAAAAATCCAGCAATTCCTTCCATCAGACTACTGTATTCCACCCCTCCACTGGAAATTTCCCTGTTCTTTATCCCTCTGGGAGTATGGACCAAAGATTTTATGGAGAGCAGAAGGTGGGAGGTCTGGCTTCTGTAATTGCTTCTCCACTGGACATTGGCAGGTCAATCCACACCCCCAGCCTGTTTCTATCTTTCCCTACTGGGGCAGGGCTCTCGGGAGGTGGGGTTTCAGGACACAGTTGAACTGACTTATTTTTTTTTATTAGATGTCAGGTTTCAAAGATGCATGCAGTTGTGTGAAGTTTCATTTAAAGAAAGAGGACTGACCACATGTGTCACAATACTATTCTTAGATTTCCTTCCATTTGTTAATGGGGGAGAAGGAGAAGAGTGAGAAAGAGAAGCAGAACATCACTCTGACACAGGAGGTGCCAAGGGTGGAAATGACGCCCATGTGCACGAGCTAGTACACTGGCCGCTGTGCCATCTCCGGGGCTGTGCGTTCTTACATTTCTTAGCTGACTGAACAACAGCCTCACAGTGGTGTTGTCTAACAGGGAGCTTCTTTTTCTTAATTTTTTTTAATGTTTATGTATTTTTTTTATTTGCCTCCAGGGTTATCGCTGGGGCTCGGTGCCTGCACCATGAATCCTCTGCTCCTGGAGGCCATTTTTTTCCCCTTTTGTTGCCCTTGTAGCCTTGTTGTGGTTATAACTGTTATTGTTAATGCAGCTCGTTGTTGGATAGGACAGAGAGAAATGGAGAGAGGAGGGCAAGACAGAGAGGGGGAGAGAAAGACAGATACCTGCAGACCTGCTTCACCGCCCGTGAAGCGACTCCCCTGCAGGAGGGGAGCCAGGGGCTCAAACTGGAATCCTTAAGCTGGTCCTTGTGCTTTGCACCATGTGCACTTAACCCACTGTGCTACTGCTCGACCCCCAACAGTGAGCTTCTAGCTTGATCTTGCCCAAAGCTTTCACCATCTTCAAGCAGTAAACAAATGTTGAGTCCTCAGGCCCCTGGAGTGTGGGAAGTCCTAATCCAGGTACTGGCAGGAAGGTCTCTGGGAGGACCCATTGCCTCTGCAGAGAGGGAAGCTGGGTAGTTCTCTGTGGGCTGCCCCTGGACTCAGTGTTACCTGGTCCTGTGCTCTTCTCTATCATGAAGACATGTAGGAATCATCAACCTCTGGGAGACGGACCCTGCTCACATTGGTACCTGCTCTTTTCTGAGTTTTTCCTCCGATTACTTTCATATTGATGCCTTATCAAGGAGGGGGTGTTGAGTACAGATTAGTTGCCTAGGACAACTCCAGGGTGTCTGGAGTGCTGGTCCCCCATTCTACACTCAGCAACCCCATTTTATTTAAAAAAATGTCTTTTGTTGAGAGAGAGCTCTACATCTGAGAAAACGAGCAGTTTAGCCTTGCAGATGAAGTGATTTCAGGGCCTGGAATGTGAAGGTTGAGGGCCCTCTGCCCACCCCCAGGGCTCCACTGTCCCTTTAAAAGTCTGGAGCAGAGTCTGTGTGGGGTAGGGGAAGGGCCCCAACTGGTCACATTGGTTCCTAGTTTCAGCCCCAGCTCCTCCTGTGACACTCTTTGAACCGAGGCCCTGATCTCACTCATTTTATTGAGGAGGCTGATTCTCATCCAGGAGGAGACAGAGTTACAGGACAGACACACACAGGAAGAAGCCAGAGCAGCCCATTCAGCTGTGGGGCGGGCAGGGAGTGAACGCTAAATCGTCAGGCACATGGGTCCAGACTCTAAACGGGCTGCAGCTCAGCCTACCTCTCTCTAGCTCTTGAAATAAAGAATGAAACGAAAAACTGTCCAAGTTGGGAGAGGGGAGAGAATGTGATGCTGATGCAAACTCCTGCCTGAGGATCTGAATTCCCATGTTCAGTGCCCTGCACTGTCATGAGCCAGAGCTGAATAGCCACTGGTAAAATCAAAACAAAATAATTAAACAACCAAACCAACCAACCAAGCAAAAAATGGTGGGCTTCGGCTACGGCATAGTGATTCTGCAGATGACTAACATGCCCTAGGCTCTGAGGTCCCAGCTTCAATCCCCAGCACCACCAAAATCTAGAGGTGAGCAGTGATCTGGTTTCTTTTTCTCTCTGTATCTCTCATTAAAAACAAAACAAAACAAAACAAAAACCCTGAAGTCAGTTTGCCCCATACATTCTAACAAGTGAACTGAGACAGAAAGAGGGTCAGGACATTGGGGGAAGCCTTGCCAAGAAAACTGATGTATTTATCAGTGGATATAGAGAGAGATGAAAGAGAGCGGAGCAAAGCCCAGGCCATTCTTGTGGCTTTGACTGGTGCAACACTCTGGGTTTCCAGGTACACGGGTCCTGTGTTCCAGTACTCAGAACCACCAGCCCTCTCCCCTCCCCCAAAGACTTTCCCCTATTTTAATGTTCATATTTATGTCATGTCATGTTAAATTCCAGAAAGTGGCCAATTTCACCCTGAAGGCAAAAATGGTCCTTCTTGAGTCTGAAATGTAGATGTTGACTTCCCTTCTCAGCAAAACCTTTCAAAGTCTGGAGCAGAGTCAGATGGAGGCCAGGGAAGAGCCCTCAACTGCTAACTTGGTTTACCAGTCAGTCCTCTGTACCTTCTCACACCACACACCGAGTCTCCACTCTCTCAACATACTAAAAAGGTGTCCCTCATGCCATAGGGGAGGGGGAGAGAGAGAGGAAAAGAGAGAGGGGGGAAGAGAGAGAGAGAGAGAGAGAGAGAGGGGAGGGGAGCACCCCTGCGCACCTGTGGAGAGTGGATGCAGCCCTTATTCTCCACAGGTACAGCAAACCTGCCAGCCACTCTCTAGTGGTTTCAGACATGCCCAAGAGACTGTATGGGTGGAGATTTGCAATAAATTGGGATTGAGGTCTTACGTCTTGTGGACAGAGAGTAGAATGCATGTCAGGAGACAAGACTGCATGCAACTCAAAGTCGACTTTAGTGAAGACTCAACAAACATGTCTACTCCTTGGACTGAAATAGAGCAGCCAGGAAGGGGGCTCAGCGGAAGGCTGCAGGACTAGCTGGTGTGAGGGTTCAGGAGTGGTGCTCACCCTCCTAGGCTACTCTGCTATGTGCTCTCTCAGACTGATTTTCTAAAGGCGTATTTTTTTTAGTACTTTATTTGGGTAGAAAGAAGAAGAAATGAAGAGGGACAAGGCAAGCAGAGAGGGGAAGCGAGAGACACCTGTGGCACTACCACACCTTCACAAAGCTTTCCCCCAGCAGGTGGGGACCAGGGGCTTGCACCCTTTCCCTTGTACATTTAGTGTGTGCTCTCCACCAGGTGCATTGCCACTCCCCCCTTAAGTGCTGCTGGCGGACCAGGATGAATGCACAGGCCGCCATGGTCAAGGACCAGGTCCGAGCCCTGCTCCCACTGGACGAGTGGACCCTTCAGGAGTGGTGGAACAGCTCTATTAGTGTCCATCTTTCTCTGTCGATCTCTGTCCGACCCACCTCCCTCAATTTCACTCAGTCCTATCAAGAAATAGAAAGAAAGAAACAAACAAACAAAAACACAGAATGCTGGAGAGTTAGCAAAGTGGTTCTGCAAAAGACACCCATGCCTGAGGCTCTGAAGTGCCAGGTTCAGTCCCCAGTACCACCATAAGCCAGAGGTGAACAGTGCCATGGTACCAAACAAAAAGCAAACCAAAACAAACGGACAAACAAAACCAGCTCATTGGGCCCCAGATATCCTAGAAAGTGAGCACCTGAGCCAGAAGGAAGGGCGGGGCATGGGGGGCAGCCTGGCCAAGAACATAGGCTGTGGTGTTATGTCACCCCCTTGTGGACACGGAGCAGAAAGCACCTGAAGGAGGAGACCAGAGAACTCAAAGGGTGGCCTCGCGTGAGCTTAATGTGCAGCTCGGCGATGCGAGAATCCGGCATGAAGCCCAGCCGGTCTATCTTGGCGTTACTCTCGATCGCACTCTGTCATTTCACGAACATCTCATAAAAACTGCAGCAAAGGTGGGCGCGAGGAATAACATCATTGCAAGACTGGCCAGCTCCTCATGGGGCGCGAGCGCTTCCACACTGCGATCATCCTCTCTGGCATTATGCTATTCCACTGCAGAATACTGTGCCCCAGTATGGTTCCGTAGCCCCCATGTCCACTTGGTCGATTCCAAATTATATTCCTCCATGAGGATCATTTCTGGAACCATCCGTTCCACCCCGGTTCCATGGCTGCCAGTTCTTAGCAACATCGCCCCGCCAGATATTCGTCGGGATGCGGCATCATCTAAGTTCATTTCCCACGTCTGCGCTCGACCGGACCTGCCAATATACGCGGATATCTTCGCCCACCCTGTCCAACGCTTGACGTCTCCTCACCCAATCTGGTCCCCTACGCCTACACTGAACTTCTCTGTTCCAGTCTCTTGGAAACAGCGCTGGCAGTCAGCTGAGGTAAAGAACAAACACCTCATCACAGACCCCTGCAAGCATCAACCCGGCTTTGACCTAGCACGTTATGATCGGGCCCTCCTCAATCGCTATGGAACAGGCCATGGCCGGTGCACCGCTATGTTCCATCGCTGGGGAGCCAGAGACGACCCGAACTGCCCCTGCGGCTCCAGACAGACTATGACCCACATAGTCAATGACTGCCACCTCTCCAGATTCAAAGGAGGTCTCGAAACTTTACATCAGGCTCAACCTGATGCTGTTGACTGGCTACGGAAGAAGGGCAAATGCTAGAAGAAGAAGAAAGGTAGACCTTTGAGAATATTAAACAGACAAGTCAGATGCATAATAGTATGGATAGGCGTTGGCTCAGTGGTGGAGAGCAAGGTGTGCTGGTGTGAGGCCCCAGGTTTGATCCCCACACTCCCTGGCCCGACTGCAGTCCTGCTGCTCCTGTGGGGCTGGGAGGAATCCGGAGCCTCAGGCACACAGGCCCCGAGCACTGCAGGTGCAGCAGTTCTGCCTGCCGCTCTTTAGTTTGTAAAACGAAGGTTTTCAAAACATCTGAGTTGATCGGCTCAATAGATCGGTTGATCGGTTCACTAGAAAGTGAACACCTGAGCTAGAAGGCAGGGCAGGGCTCTCAGGAAAGACTGACAGTAATCAAGAATTGCAGTGTTATGTCGTCACCTTGTGGACACAGAGTAGAATGCACCTCACCAGGCAAGACCTTATAAACCCCAAAGCCATTATCAATATTAAATAGACATGTTGTTTGTTGTTGTTGTTGTTTGTTTTTATCAGAGCACTCATCATCTCTGGCTTATGGAGGTGCAGGGGATTGAACCTGGGACTTTGCAGCCTCTGGCACTAGAGTCTTTCTGCATAACCATTATGTTATCTACCCCTGCCTGGCATGTTTCTAAGAACAAAACAGAGCAACCAGGGATGGGGCTCACTGCACACAGCGAATCTCTCTCTTGCGCACACGGGGTGTATGTGTGTGTTCACAGGTTCAAGCCCCAGCCCTCCACCCTGACTACTGCTGGAACTCTCTGCACTTCTTTTCCAAAATACATAAATATCCTTATCAAAGATTGACCCAGAAAATGAAACGGGTCTATAGATTTGAGGCAAGATTACAGAATATCATGTGTACATAGCCAGTGTTTCTGCTGCTATGAAGTGTAGACTGAAGATAAATGAGCACATAAATACTTATCTACCATATATATATATATTCAACTTGGCTAAGGTGGTGCTGGGAAGTGTAACTTCATGCCTAAGAACCTCAGGCATGAAGGTCAGTTATGGGGTGGGTGGTGGTGCGACTGGTTGAGTGTGCACATTACAGAGTGTGTCCGATTCAAGGCCCCAGTCCCCACCTGCAGGGGAGAGATTTCAAGTGTTGAAGCATGGCTGCAGGTGTCTGTCTCTCTCCTTCTCAATCACTCCCTTCCCTCTAGTTTCCTGGCTCTGTCTATCCAAATAAATAAATAAAATAAAAACTTTTCTACAACATTAGTTAGGTACCCCTTATCCTATCTCCACGGGCACAATGTACATTTAATTTTTTTTTTTAAATCCTACATGCCATGAACAGAAATAAGAGCAGCAGTGTCAACCAGGTGGTGGCACACAGCTTGAGTACTGAACTGAAATCATGAGGTCAGAGTTCCAGTCCCAACATCACAAGGAAATAACGAGGCTCTGGGTCTCTCCTGCTCCTTCTAGCTCACTCTTGTGTTTATAAATAAATTTTCACAAAAAGCAATTAACTTTATAAATAACATCCTGTGACTTCAAATGGAACAAGCTTTTTCAAATGGATTTTCTTTGCCAATGCTGATTAAAATTATCACTTGCTATATCATGTGGGAACATATGTGATATGATACACACACACACACACACACACACACACACACACACACACACACACATTAAACTAGTGTTGACCCATGTTGTCTACCCAACTGTCTTTCCAAAAAGCTTCCAGTTGAAAAGTGTAGCTTTGACCGTGGAGACAGCCTAATGGTTAATCAATAATAGGGCAAGAAGAGGATTTAACATAATGCACATGCAAAATATTTTCCTGCTTGCTGCTCCAAGGACTCAGGGTCAATCCCTGGCACCACCATAAATCAGAACTAAGCATTCCTATGACATATATTTATATTTAATTAAATGTATACACTGATCATATATTAAAATAAAGAAAAATCATCTGCATGTCATCATTCAGTCCCTACCATAGAGCATAGCCAGGAAGTACTCTGGTAGAAATAGAAGGAAGAAGATAAGTAAAACTGAAGCGTTATTACTGCAAATCTGCTTTGAGGAATTTGTTATAAGTGTTGTAGTATTCTCAATAAAAATGACTGTCTCCAAAGTCCCAGGTTCAATCTTGCACCACCCACCATAAGCCAGACTTGATCAGTGCTCTTGTTAAAAAACAAACAAACAAAAAAGTCTCCGTCTAAGATTAAATACACTGTAGCACCCTAGGCCCAAGCTGAACAGTGCATGAGAAAACAACAAAAGAGAAAATAACAGCAACAAAAGTGTTTCAGTTGGCCCCAAACATCCTGAAACTGAACAACAGAACCAAAATGTGGGGCATAGCACCGGGAAGCCTCCTCAACAACCGACTGTGGTGCCATGTCGCCACCCGGTGGACACGCCGGAGAATGCACCCCAGGAGGAAATTGAGAAAAGTAAAAGGTTGACTCCAGAGAGCCTTGAATAGACAGAATTCAAAGATAACTAATTAATTCATAGATCAGACAAGGAATTGGCTCAGAGGTGGAGACCTAGGCTTGCTGGAGTGAGGCAGCAGGCTCCATCTCCACCTCCTCGACCCGAATGCTTCCCTGCAGCTCCTGAGAGGTGGCGAGCAATCTGGAGCATTGGGCACACAGGCCCCGCGCTCTGCAGGCGCAGCAGTTCTGCCTGCCACTCTTTAGTTCTTGAAATGAAAGGTGATTTTAAAAAATGTCTGGGTCAGTTGGCCCCATACATCCAGAAAATGAACACCGGAGCCACAAGAGGCAAAGCTTTGGGGGAGACCAGAGAACATCAGGGACTGCAGTGTTATGTCGCCTCCTTGTGGACACGGAATAGAATGCGCCTCACCACACAAGACTTCAGAAACCCAAAATTCATCATAAGAGTTAAATAGACATAATTTCTGGAAAGACAGAGCAACCAGATCATTGTGGACAGCAATCTGGGGTGTTTGAGCTCACAGCTTTACTCTTCAGACCTCCAGTCCTGACTGCTGCTGGGGGTCTCCCCATTTCCCCTAAATATCCTTCACAAAGAATTCACCTAGGAAATGAAACAGATCTATATGTCTGTGTAAAATGTAAAAACTGAATGTACCCAGCCCCACCATATGTATGTGTCTGTGTCTGTGTATATGTATGTATATGAATTTAGTAGTGCTCTGCTCCCTCTTCACTCTTTCTACCTTTCTCTCATTAAATATATATAAAACAATCTAATATCTATGTAACCTGTGTATATGCTGCTATAAAGTATATATCAGAGAGAAATGTGCAAATACTATATATAAAATCCCTCTCCCCAAGAATACTGCTCAGCTCTGGCTTATGAAGGTGCTGGGGATTGAACCGGAAACCTTTAGTGCCTGAAGCATGAAAGACTTTTTATATAACCTTGGTGTTATCTCCCCAACCCCTCCTTTTTATTTCTTGGTAACAGTGCACTGCTCAGCTCTGGTGGTGCTGGGAACAGCACCGGAAGCCCAGAAGCTCAACTGGGAAAGTCATCTGCAAAATCATTATGCCATCTATCCAGCCATGATGTCGGCTTACAGACTGTTTTCTTCCTGGATGGCAGGAACAGCAACAAGAGCAGAAATGTCAGTCAGGTGGTGACACAAGTGTACAAAACTGAATCAAAGTCTGAGGCCCAGAGTTCAAACCCCAACATCACAATATAAATGTACAGAGGTGGGGATACATACATATGCTTACATACACATGTACGCATCTCTGTATGTATGCATGGCGCATGTTATACACACACTCACACACGTATGCATCCCTGTATGTATGCATGATGCACGTTACACACATACATCTCTGTATGTATGGTGCATGTTACATACATATGCTTATACACACATGTACACATCTCTGTATGCATGTACAATGCATGTTATACACATATGCTTACACACATGCACACACATCACATATCTGTATGCATGATACACGTTACACACATACACAATATACACATCTCTGGATGTATGTACAATGCATGCTACATACATATGATTACACACATGTACACAACTCTGTATGTATGCATGATACATGTTACACATATGCTCACATGCATATGTACACATCTCTGTATGTATGTATGATGCATGTGCAATATGTACATGTCATAGTGGCTGCTATTCTAGGGAACTCTGATGAAATTATTTGGGAAAGGGGATTTTGAAGTTGTGACTAAGCAGGGATCTTGAACAGACACAGGAGGGAAGGGCAAGGAGGGCCCCTCTTACCCTTGGCGACTTGGGTGATGGCAGGTTGTTGGGGCGGGTTCAGGTCTGAGCACGGTCAGCATCCCCAGTGGTCTCTCCTGCGTGGCGTCAGCTTGTCCCCATGCTCTGTGCCTGCAGCTCTCACCAGGTGCCAGGGCAGAACAAATGGGCACAGACTGAAATGACACGGGGAAAGGCAGGAATTATTCTGAACCTGCCATTGACTTTTCTTTCCCGGCCTATTTTTTGTGTGTTTAATAAAGCATCTAAAGCAAGAAATTAAAAACTAATGACACCATAATGTCAGTTTACTTCTAGTGGATCAGCAGTGGCCATAAATCTAAATTTAATTTTATATTTAATAAACCCACCGCGTTCTCTGCATCAGAGCCTGGGAAACGGATTGGCTCCATCCCAATTGCTTTTTTCTGCACATTAGGCTGAAGATTGCAGCTAATCATCTGCTCTGGTGCCTCTGGAACATTCCGGCTGCAACCTGCTTTGGGAGGAACCCGCCCAACCAGCAGACCTTGTGATCTTCCTGCCGGGACTTCTCTCGATCCAACCCCCGCCCCCATTATTCTTAATTCTCATGGCCGCCCTGTAATTTATCACTTAGACCACTGGAAAAGCACACACACTCTTATTTCCCAGAGTTCCACTCTCACCTCTGTGACTTTCTAACTGCAGACCCTCTGTGAGGCCTCACCCCCTGCCTCTGTGAAGCAAAAGCAAGATGCTAGCTTCTCCGTGCTTCGTGAGAGGAGCAGCTGGGGGGGGGGACAGTGTCCAGGACACCCAGGGGAGGATGTCTGAGCTGGGGCTAGACTCTGGTGCTCTTGTCACTGCTCACCAGGACACAGTCACATCCTCTGGGGCACAGAGACCTGAGAATACCTGGCATTGTGTTGCTTACAGCATAAACATGAGCTGGGGAAAGAGTGATTTTCATAACAAGGACCTAGACTGCTGTCTTCAGAGCTACATTCTGACCCCCATGTTGTTTGGGTGGAAATGAGTCTGCACTGTCTGGGCATCTGATGGCTTCTCAGGAGCCGGGAGTTCAGGCTTGAGTGTCCAGGCCGCTGTTCTCCATCAGTGTGGTTTGACTGGGTTGTCATGGCGTCACCCTCCTCTGAAATGACTGTGAGTCACAGGAAGAACTAAGTACAACCTCTAGGTGAGCTCCAACTGCCGCCACCACACCCATAGCCTCCTCTGATCACAACGTGAGTCCAGACAGACAGTGATGTGACACAGCCCATGAATAGGACATTGGGGTTTGATAGGCTGACTGTGAGAACACAATTAACATCTGGCTGAGGGACTTTCATAAACCAAGTGACTTAACTTCCAGGTGGTGGGATGTCCAGCAGCCTCCCCCCCCCCCCCCCCGCTCCTTCTCCTGGATGCTTGGAGGGCTGCCCAGGACCCACCATACTGCGTATCCCGGGAAACAACACATGGGCTGAGCTTTGGTAATTTATAGACTCAGGTGCCTGGCTCAGTCTTACCCCTGCTGACAGTTGCCTATTTTGCTTGACCTAAAATATACTGTTCTGTACTGCTGTACTGTCATGTAATAAACCATGATTGTTTGAAAACAGTGCCCAGTCATGCTCCTGCAAAGTCTTTTTATTTTTTAATTACAGTAAGACACAAAGGGAACAACAGAGTAACCAAGTCAGAATCCCAAGAATGCTAAGAGGATTCAGAGAGAACAGCCATGCAAAACTTATTATCTTTATTTACTGGATAGAGACAACCAGAAATCGACAGGGAAGGGGGTTAGAGATATAGAGACAGAGAGACACAGAGACACCTTCACAGTGCTTCACCAGTTGTAAATCTTTCCCCCTGCGGGTGGGGGTTGGGGGCTCAAACCTGGGTCCTTGTGCATTGTAATGTGCGCTCAACCAGGTGTGCCACCACCTGGCCCCCTTTTTCATTTATGGAATGAAAAAACATCCAAACTATTAAAATTCTAAATCACTAGCAGGAGCAAGAGAGGAGGAGAAAAGAGAGGGAGAGACATTGTAGAGCCACAGCTCCATCCCTGGGGGTCCTGTAGTGCCTCCCACAGGGCTCCCATGTGGTGCTGGGGCTCCGACTCTGCCTCGTGTATGGTTGGTTATATTTGCATTTTATCTGCTGGCTCCCCCAGAGTCTATTTGCTGAGAATGAGCAGGCTAGTTCTCCTGGAGCAGGACCCCAGAATGTGGCCAGTCGGGGCACTCACGCACCCAGCTCCAGTGAGTGACCTGAGATGTCACACTCCCACATACCACGGAACACAGCTCCAATGCTCACTCTTGAGGAGAGGTGGAGAAGCACAATGAGGAGACTGTGCCAAGCGACAGCCCCGTGCTGAGCTCCCTTTGGCTTGGCCAGCCCACCCCTGCTGCTGGTGTCTTTTCCTGTGATTCACTTGGGGGAGGGCCAACAGGTTTGTGCTCCCAGGGGTCCCCCCCCCCGGAAATGTCCCCTGGGATTCTCACACAGAAGGGGCTTCAGGGGAGCAGAGGCAGAATTTGCCTCCAGAGGAAATGGGACAGGTCAGCAAGCCTTGCCCAGAAAATTCAATCAGATTCACTTCTCTTAACACACCTTCTTCAGGTTACTGGGCTTTAGAACAGGTAACAGACGGCGCCCCACCAGGGAAAGAGAGAAACAGGCTGGGAGTACGGATCGACCTGTCAACGCCCATATTCAGCACTAGAAGAAGAAGCGGGGAAGCAATTACAGAAGCCAGACCTTCCACCTTCTGCACCCCACAATGACCCTGGGTCGTCCATACTCCCAGAGGGATAGAGAGTAGGAAAGCTATCAAAGGAGGGGGTGGGATATGGAGCTCTGGGGTGGGCACTGTGTGGAAATGCACTCCTCTTATCCTGTAGTCTTGTCAACATTTCCATCTCATAAATATAAAATAAATAAATTTGGGAAAAAAGAAGAAGAGGTGAGAGGATGAGCACTGCCCAGGTTTGGGGAATAGTTGGCCTTCTAACACTCACCTGGGTGGGATCAACGCTTCTCCTTATAGGGGGGCAGTATTATTTTTTAAAGATGGGTAACAAGGAACAGAGAGGGGAGAGCCAGTTCAGTAGGTTCAATTTAAAGATGTACTTGTGCACTTATCCAGTAAGACACACACACACACACACAGGGGGGGGGGGGGAGAGAG
The DNA here is from genome assembly GCF_950295315.1 of Erinaceus europaeus. Lineage (NCBI taxonomy): Eukaryota > Metazoa > Chordata > Mammalia > Eulipotyphla > Erinaceidae > Erinaceus > Erinaceus europaeus. Next base: position 34,910,615 of record NC_080182.1, on the reverse strand, counting down.
GCAAGCAGAGTACTGCTGAGTTCTGGCATTAAGTGGGGCCAGGGTTGAACCTGAGGTGTGTGGGGCCTGGGCGTGTCAGTCCTGTACTCTGACAGGCTGAGCTGTCTCCCTGGCCCAGTAGGTTTATTCTTTCTGTTGGAATTTATCTTGACTGGATCAAGAGGATTGGTATTTGTAATAAAACAGGTTTTACCCTGGGAGTGGGCACTGGCTGCAGGAAGGAGACCTGCCTCTGTCACTCACCAGTTATGTGACCCAGAGAAAGTCAATGACCTCTCTGGGCTGCTAAATTCTTCGGAGACAACTACATGTGGGACTGAATGAGTAGTGTTCACACTATCCAGTCCCTGCTCCCAGACACACAGAGACATGCTTTCAGCAACCAGACAGCTTCTTCATCAGGTCCTTGTTTAGGGACCATATGGGGGGGGTCAGGCGGTGGCACACCTGGTTAGGCACACACATTACAGTGTGCAAGGACCTGAGTTCAAAGCCTCTGGTCCCCACCTGCAGGGGGAAAGCTTCATGAGTGGTGAGGCAGGGCTGCAGGAGTCTCTGTGTCTTCCTCTCTCCCTTCCCCTTCTCTCTCAATTTCTTTCTGTCTCTATCCAATAATAACTAAATAAAAATGTTTTAAAAAGAGAGACCATAGGAAAACTGCTGGTGGGAATGCAAACTGGTGCAGTATGGAGAGTCCTTAAACAAATAAAAGTGGAATTACCTTATGATACAGCAATACTGCTCTAACAACACTCAAGCACTAATTCAAAGGGACATATACACTCCTATGTTCGTAGCTGCATTATTCACAACAGCCAAAGAGTGGAAGCAACCTAAATGTCCATCAACAGATGCCTGGATAAAGAAATTAAGGGATGCTTCCTCCATGGAATACCATTTTGCAATTAAAATAGATGATATTGTGTCCTTGGGGACAACATGGATAGAACTGGAGGTGATTATGCTTAGGGAAATAAGAGATGAAAGACTAATACCCGGTGGTTTCACTCATATGTGGAGTCTATAGAACTGATATACATGAACAACAACAACAACAACAAGAGGCAAAGCATTTCTGAGACTTTGTGAGAACTCTGGTGGCAATTCTGCAAGTTTGGGAGGGGTGGGGACACAAGTTTGGTGGTGGGTGTGGTGTGGAACTATCCACTGTAATCTTACAATCTTGTAATCTACTATTAATCAAAAATCTTAAAAAAAGAAAAATAATATCGACAGTAAGAAAGACGACAGTGCAGTGGAACAGAACCCGGACTACTCTCTGGAGGCAGACGGGCAGAGACTGAGTCCCGTTCTGCCCTGGACAGCTGAGTGAGCCCACAGAAGCCTCTTGCTTCCTCCTAGACTTAGCGCCACTGTCAACGATCTATTCCTGCATATTTGTTGTCCTTAACAGATCTTCCCTTGGCAGGCAACATGAGGGCTACCATGCCTGGTGTCTGCACAGTGTGGTGGGCATGTTGTCTCTTAATGATGTCACTACAGCTTGGGAAAGGAGTAGGAAACTTAAAAAGTGCTTTAAAAGCCAGTAAACCTCTCAGTAAATCTCTACAATTCTCCCCAGTTCCAGGCTGTGTGGATTGCACAGTGGTGGTGCACCAGACGTGCAAGCCTGAGGCAGGCAGGGCCCCAGGTTCAACCCCCAGCACTTTCATAAACTAGAGGAGAGCAGTGCATGAACCTTCCTCCAGGTTATTAAATTTACATAAATACATGAAGAAAAATCAGCGAATACTAAATTGAAATTCCACCCAGTTCTAAAGTTCCCTTGTCAGGCAGAGCAAAGAGGAGCCACGAACAGTCAGAGGGTCTCAGCTGCCTGGACTTGACGTACAGCTTTTCCTGTGGGGGGAACATACATGGATCTAAGCACGGCGAGGGGAAACTGGAGAGCGGCATCTCACCCACCCTGTCCTCCTGGTGCTCGTGACACACATACACAGTCACAAAACCATCACAGCAGCAAGACAGAGCCCTGTCACCTCCCCCAGGGGCTTCTGGGACTCCACTTGCTGTGCTCACTTAACCCCTTCAGCCCTGGCAAGCAGGAGGTGCTTTCTTTCTCTGCAGTTTTGTTTCTGGAAAGTTACATGTGCGTGTGTGTCATATGTGATGCCCCATATGGCATATACATGATATGCACACGTATAGATCTTGCATATACCTGTATATCTATCTGCAAGTGTGTGCATGTATTTTGAGTGCGACTTTGCTATGTCGTCTTGGTGTCACCCATGTCTGCTTGTCCCAGTAGTTTCCACCTTTGGAATTATGTGAATATCCCACGGATTGTTTATCTGTCACCTAGCTGATGGGTTATGAAGACAGTCACAATAACTGTCTAGTATTATGCATTTGTTACACCTGTTTTATTACACCTGCTAAGATATTATACCTAGCAGCTGGGAATGAGATGGCTGGGCCTTGGGGCAGATGCTGTTTGCACCTGATGAGACACTAGCAAATTCTGCCTTCATTCCAAATGATTTCTGCATTCCTTGGAAACTTGGGAGAGGGTTCCAATGAGTTCATCTGTTAGTTTCCTCTTTTGGAAAATTATTCCAATATGAGCGCTAGGCCAGATAGATGGGGTTTGCAGTTAGTGGTACTTAGATACTTTCCTCATATTTGGAAGCCACTCTCTGCTCTAATCCAGCTCTCTAGTCCTATGCTCAACTCTGACACCATCTTTCCAGACAACACTTTTTTTAAAAGTATTTATTTATTTCCTATTGTTGCCCTTCTTTTATTGTTGTAGTTATTATTGTTGTTATTGATGTTGTTGTTGTTGGATAGGACAGAGATAAATGGAGAGAGAAGGGGAAGACAGAGAGGGAGGAGAGAAAGATAAACACTTGCAGACCTGCTTCACCGCTTGTGAAGCGACCCCCCTCCAGGTGGGGAGCCGGGGGCTCGAACCTGGATCCTTATGCTGGTCCTTGCGCTTTGTGCCATGTGCACTTAACCTGCTGCACTACCGCCCGACTCCCAGCCAGACAACACTTTTAGCTCACCTGCATGTTAGCTACCTGGCTCTGGCAAAAATTAATAAAGTCATGGGCCCCTTGGAATATACCTTAAATAGACTTCCAAGCTTCTTCCCACACAAAGACCCTTAGTTCCATCTGCTCTATTCTTACCTTTACAATCCTGGTTATTAAACAATTTGTCCTGCTTCATATCTTACTGCCTTTCAGCCACCAAGTTGTAGATGCTACTGTGATTGCATCCTTACCTCCCTGGGCAGACGACCTCAGCAATGTGTCCTGGAACCTCTCCTCTCCAGAGCCCTGTCTCACTAGGGAAAGATAGAAATAGGCTGGGGGTACAGATCCACCTGCCAACATCCATGCTCAGCAGAGAAGCAATTACAGGAGCCAGACCTTCCACCTTCTGTTCTCCATATAGAATTTTGGTCCATACTCCCAGAGGGATAAAGAATAGGGGAGCTTCCAATGGAGGAGATGGGATACGGAACTCTGGTGGTGAGAATTGTATAGAACCGTACCCATCTTATCCTACAGTCTTGTTAATCGTTATTAAATAATTAATAAAAGGGGATCAGGTGGTAGTGCAGTGGGTTAAGCGCACATGGCATGAAACACAAATACCAGCGTAAGGATCCCGGTTCCAGCCCCCGGTTCCCCACCCGCAGGGGAGTCGCTTCACAGGCGGTGAAGCAGGTCTGCAGGTGTCTCTCTTTCTCTCCTCCTCTCTGTCTTCCCCTCCTCTCTCCATTTCTCTCTGTCCTATCCAACAACAATGACATCAATAATAATTATAATAACCACAACAACAATAAAATAACAAAAGCAACAAAGAAGAAAAAAAAAGCCTCCAGGAGCAGTGGATTTGTGGTGCAGGCACCAAACCCCAGCAATAACCCTGGAGACAAAAAAAAAAAAAAATTAGACATAAAAATATCAACAACAGGGAGTCGGAAGGTAGTGCAGTGGGTAAAACGCTGGTGGCGCAAAGCACAAGGACTGGCGTAAGGACGGGCGTAAGGATACCGGTTCGAGCACCAGGCTCCCCACCTGCAGGAGAGTAGCTTCACAGGCAGTGAAACAGGTCTGCAGATGTCTATCTTTCTCTCCCCTCTCTTTCTTCCCCTCCTCTCTCCATTTCTCTCTGTCCTTGCCAACGACAATAACAACTACAACAATAAAACAACAAGGGCAACAAAAGGGAATAAATAAAAATGTAAAACAAAAATTAAAAAAATATATCAACAACAGCTAGAAAACAGAAAACTGTATCGTGTTCATTAGGAAGAGAGAGAAACAGAGGAACAGAGAATTGTTCTGGTGTATGTGGGGTCCACGCCCTCACACGTGCTGTGCCACTTGTCTAGCCACCTGTGCCAGGTTTCTGAGGCGGCAACAACGACTTGCCACAACTGGTAGCCTTAAACGTCCCAAGTTCTGGAGCCAGTCAAACAGAATAGCCAGAGTTTAAACCCAGGTGTCTGTGTGGGGGTGGGTGGGGGGGGGAGGGCAGGCTGCATTGTTTGCAGCAGACTCCAAGGGGCGATGGCCTTCCTACCTTCTCCACCCCCTCCAGCTGCTCAGGTTCCCTGTGGGCTTTTCAAGTCAGCAGTGTCTGGGCCGGTCTTTGTCAAGCAGCACCACCCTGACACTGGCTCACCCACCCTGGAGTTCACATGTTACTGACTGCACTGGTACTGAATCAAGCAGGGTCACCTTTCATTTGAAGTGGATTTCTTGTGACATGACATATTCACAGGAAAGCGAGAGTATAGCATGCTCATTTGAGTGGTGCGGCATTATTCAGCTCACCATACAAATACATACTAATGCCAATTGAAAAAAATCAGTTTCTGTTTCATGCTCTTGGTCTCCACCTGCAGGGGGGAAGCTTCATGAGTGGTGAAGTGTGGGACTATGTGAAAGCTTGGTAGAGCTTAGGGGAGCTCTCCCATCCTTGGATGGAGGTCTAGAAAGACACCCCGCTTGTTAGTCTCTCTCGTCATAGAGGTGAGCCAAGAGGGAAAAAGTCTCCCAGACTAAGCTTGCCTTGTTAGCCTCTCAAGCCCACAGAGATCTCACAGTTTCTCCTTGCTAACTGCAGGCCACATGGCTGCCTGCTTTAAGGTTCATTTACTCAAAGTTCACCTCACCTTCTGATCACAAAGGAGAACACACCTTATCACACACTCCTGACAGTGTCCTTTGATGTCCTTAATTTGCTTATCTTCTCTCTATCTTGCCTTAACTGGTTTAACCCCTATTCTCCTCTCAAACGCCTCTGGGTAATTAAATGCCTGCATCAGGAGACTAATTATCTTGACCTTTATGTATCGCATCAATTCTTGTCATACCAGCCCCCTACCATAGGGGCAAGCTGACCTTTAAGAAACCTGTAATTTCTGAGGTATTTGAAAAATGTTCTTTGTTTAACTTTCTCTCTATATATCCAAGCCCACCCCCAAATAAACGAGAGTGTCCCAATTCTCCCCGGTGTCTCTTGTCTCTATTTCGCGTTGTCTCTTGAATGAGCGAGAGAGAACTGGTCGTTTACCTTCCTTGCTGGAATTCAACTCACGTAAGTGCCAGCAGTGAAGCAGTGCTGCAGGTGTCTCTTTGTCTCTGTCCCTCTCTATTCCCTTTCCCTCTCAATTTCTCTCTGTCTCCTAAGCAAAGGGAGGGCATCTTTAACAAGATTTAAAAAATCCATTTCTTTGAACAGTTGTGCATTGTAGCTAACTTGGCCCTCTATGGCATCTCCTGATGATAGATGGTGTGGAGTCTTGTCGTGGAATTCATTGCTAGGCCTGCTTTTCTGATATGCCTGTTACATTTTTGTATCTTTAAATAAATTGCTTCTTCATTCTAGCTTTTGAGAATTCTTTTGACATTCTTGACTAGAGTCTTTTATCAGATAGGCATTTGTTAAGTATTTTCTCCCAGTATGTGACTTTTGTTTTCCTTAACAGTGTTTTTGAAATTATTTATTTATTTATTTAAAATACTTTATTTATTAGGAGGGAGTGGGTAGGGGAAAAGAGACAGAGACAGAGAGAGCACGCAAGAGAGAGCTGCTCAGCTCTGCCACAGGTGAAGCTAGGTATTGAACCTGTGTCCTTTGAGACCTCAGGCAGGTTGGTGTTCTTTTCTTTAAAATTTATTTATTTATTTTCCCTTTTGTTGCCCTGGTTGTAGTTATTATTGTTGTAGTTATTGATGTCATCCTTGTTATATAGGGCAGAGAGAAATGGAGAGAGGAGGGGAAGACAGAGAGGGGGAGAGACAGACAGACACCTGCAGACCTGCTTCACCACCTGTGAAGCGACTCCCCTGCAGGTGGGGAGCCTGGGGCTCGAACCGAGATCCTTAACCCATCCCTGTGCTTTGCGTTACGTGCGCTTAACCCGCTGCGCTACCGCCTGACTCCCGAAAGTTGGTGTTCTAATGCTGAACTATCTCTCTGGCCTAAAAGAGATTTTCATTTTAATGATGTTCAATTTCCCACTCCTTTTTGTTGTTTGGTGGTGGTGGTTCAAGCTTGTTTTGTTCTGTGAAGTGTTGGCCAAACCTTGAAGATTTTCTTCTAGAACTGTCATAATTGAGGGTTTGCTTTGCAGTCAGGTCTATGACCCATTTTATGTTGGCTTTCTTGACACTAAAAGCATAAAGGGTGACCTGCCTGCTACCAGCTGTCCCAGGCAGCCATATTTTTTCTTTCCTTTGGATAAAAGATGAGTGACTGAGAGAGATAGAGATGGATAGATAGAAAGAGAAGGAGAACTACAACAACACTGACTTACTGCTCATGGCGCTGCCCGCATGATGACCCAGTACTCAAACCCTGGCCCTGCTCATGGTAACATGTGCATTCTACTAGGAAAACCACCTGCCAGCTCCCCCTCAACAATCTTAAGGGAAACTTTTGTTCTTTTTTTTTTTTTTTTTCTGTTACCTGAGGAAAACATGCTCTCAAATTGGAAACATTCAGTAATTACAGACCAGGTCAGACACCTACTGAGCTATCAATACACACCCCGGATTTCTGATGAATAATTGATTTCCCACTGCCTGGAGCGACCTAAATAATTTGATTATGTATTTAGCGAGAAATGAAAACTCATTAGCGGAATTCCATTTCATGCTTGTTTGCACCTGCAAACAATTTCTTCTGGTTTCCCGGGTGGCCCTTTGCTATGCATGATGTTGTCTGCCCAGTCACATTGGACCCATGACAACTGTACTCTTCACCTTGGCAGTCTCACCCACTCCCATACTCACCTGCCTGGGCATCACCTCACTCTGTCTGGTGCCCACAGGCTTGAATGACTTGGTTCTGGGTGTGTTTGTGAGAACTGACTCCCAGTGGTTTGGGGAAGCCACCACAACCCAAGAGAATGCCCAAGGCCCCAAGCCACAGACTTTTTTTTTTTTTTGGTGTGCATTATTCAGACTTCTTAATGTTTTCTTTATTAGTGATAATATATTGATTTACAAAATTATAAGATAACAGGATATTTCCACCTTTCCCTCCACCAGAGTTCTGTGTCCCCATTCCCTCCACTGGAAACTGCAGTGTTTCTCCCAAGATCACAGATATAGGTAGACAATTATTTCTATGATGATCTCTCCATACTTATACATATTTGTCCATTTTTTCTATGGTCCTGCCTTCTTTTCCTTTCTAAGTCAAACCAACTTCTTCTGAATGTCCTTCCTTTTTCCCCTCTTCTCTCTCCATATCCTAATGTAACTGGAGTTCAGAGCCCCTCTGGTCTCTGTGCCATAGAATATCATTGGGCCCACAGACCTCAGGCTTAAAGCAAAATTAAGGACACAGGGCTTACATGTGACAGGTGATAGGTTCAATCCCTGGCACCATGATTAGCCACAGCTAAGGAGTGCTCTGGTCCTAAAAATAAATACATAAAATGAAAAGAAAATCCAGGGCGAGGGAAAGAGGTCAGCATTACATACAGGACTTGCATGTCTGAGGTACCAGAGGCCACAAGTTCAAGTCTCAACTGCACATGACAGCTGAATGGTGCTCTGGTCTTTCTTTCATATAAAAACAAATCTTAAAAAAATTTTAATTTTTCCCCCTTTTACATTTGTGATCAGTAGGGCATGACAAGGTTGTAAGATCACAGTGTGTAGTTCCACACCACAGTCAGCATCAAATTCTGTGTCCCCACCCTGCTCCCACCTTCCAAAGAACCACAGTTCTCACAGAGTCGCAAAGACGATCCGCTTCTGCTGTTTTCAGGTTCATGTGTATCAGATCTCTAGATCCCACATACGTGAAACCATTCAGTAGTGATCTTTCATCTCTTTTACTTATTTTCTTCCCCAAAATACATCATCTTTTTTGACTGCAGAGCAGTATTCCATGGAATATACATCCCATAACGTTTTTAGCCAGTCATCTGTTGATGGGTATTTAGGCTACTTTCCACTCTTTGGTTATAAAAACAAAAAATCTTAAAAAAAAAAAAAAAAAAAAAAAAACCCTCACATGGTCCGGGAGGTGGCACAGTGGTAAAGCTTTGGACTCTCAAGCATGAGGTTGCGAGTTTGATCTCTGGCAGCACATGTGCCAGAGTGATGTCTGGTTCTTTCTCTCTCCTCCTATCTCTCTCATAAATAAATAAAATATTAAAAAAAAAACTCGCACAGTAATTTTCTATGGAAAGAGTAAATTCCTTAGTGCAGCTCTCACCACCAACAGGCAGCTGGAATGACTGCTCTCCCACCCTGCACAGCCTCAGCCCTGTACAGCCTCAGCCCTGCACTCCATCCCCAGACGTCAGACAAAACCTGGAGGGTAGTTATGTGGCTTCCTTTTTGATCCGTCACCACACACCGACATACACATGTACATACACACTGAGAACCAGGATTTCCATAACAGACCAAGATATAAATAATGATTTCGACACAATATCCAGAGGGGCAGCACAGGGTGTACCTCTCATAGTGAATTTTACCATATGCCGAGCACATGGACTGCTCTCTGTCTGTTTATTGGGTACGTGTGCATATTGCTATGCCAAGTATAAACATCTTTAGGGTGTGCAGAATTGAAAAAGCTCTCTCCATATGTAAACCAGCCCTCTATATCACTACTTCCAATTCTAGTGATTAGATCAGATTCTATATTTCCTCTGCAAATCCTGACCTTACTCCAAAGATGTAGGCATAGTTCAGTAGTATCAGAAAAGGCCTCTTTTAACCTGGAGGGCCTTTTGACCTATTGTTTGTGTTTATTCTGATATTAACAAAACATCCCTGGAAGCTGGAGATAGAACCAGAGAGGGAGGAAAGAATTTCTGACATGTCTGGTTCTAATACACAGCTGTTAATAAATAACTAGAGAAGTGGGTAACATAGCCATTAGTAATAGGCATTATGAATCACAGGGTCCCCAGCACACATGCACACACACACACACACACACACACACACACACACACACACACACACACACACATCCCACATGAGCAAAGTAAACTGCTGGTGAGTCACTAGCAGCAGACACACTTGGTTTGGTTTTCTGGCCCTCAAGAGGTGTTCTAAGACAGAACACCACCCATACCACACCACTGGACTCTCAGGACACACTGTGGGGACTCTCCTGGTGCAGCTGCGGGAACCTGGCCCAAGCTCTCCCAGGTTTCTGAGGAGCGATGGCTGGCAGATTGTGCCAAGCTGACCTTCTCCTGGCTCGGGTGAGTCACAGGGCAGAGAGGGCAGAGCTACCTGAGGAGGCACTGCAGGAGCCCTCAGCACCTAGGGAGGCTGATGCCATGGCGGCCCTGTCCTGTAGTAGCCCCTGCCTCCCAGGATCCTTTTCTTTGCTTTTTTGCCTCGAGTTATTGCTGCACTACAAATCCACTGCTCCTGAAGGCCATTTTTCCCCATTTTGTTGCCCTTGTTGTTATTGTTATTGTTGACACTGCTGCTGTTGTTGGATAGGACAGAGAGAGATCAAGAGACGAGGAGAAGACGGAGGGGAGAGAGAAAGATAGACACCTGCAGACCTGCTTCACCACTGGTGAAGCAACTCCCCTGCGGGTGGGGAGTGGGGGGTGGGGCTAGAACCCGGATCCTTGCGTGGTCCTTGTGCTTCCTGCACTTACCGCACTGCGCTACCACCGCCCCCGCCTTTTCTGTGCCCTGCAGGCAAACTCAGGCAGCTGCTGCCTCCAAAACTCCTGGGCTAGAAATGCTCTTTTCTTTTTCTTTTTAACGACTACCCCTCTCTATCTCTCTCGGACAGAGATAGAGAAATTGAGAAGGGAGGGAGAGAGGAGGAGGGAGGCAGCGACCTGAAGCACCTCTTCACTTTGAAGCTTCCTCCCTGCAGGTGGCGACCTGGACTTGAACCTGAGTCCTGTGCACTCGCTATACTGTGTGCACTCAACCAGGTGCTCTCCCACCCAGTCTCCGAGCTGCGCCTGCTTCCTCTGAACTTAGGGCCCAGACACTTGACCAGGGATAGAATAACCAGGCCAACGTCCTCTCTGCATCTTTCAACAGCAGGATACACACCCACATCCTCCAGTGTTGGTCAAGGTCACCTGTCTGTTTCTCTGAGTTTCATGCTTAGAATTACCCCGGCCCCCTTGCCCTGTTGGAACACTCTAGTAGCTTGGGCTTGGAAATTGCAATGGGCTCTGTCTTAGTGAGTTTGGCAAGACTTAATCTTCCCTCCCAAGGTAATACTCTATCTTCATTGGGTGTTTTTGTTTGTTTTTCCTAACACGGTTACTGCTGTGCCTTTGTGCTGGCACAACAAATCCACAACTCCTGGCAACCTCCCACCCCTTTTTTTTCTTTCTTTTGCTGATAGAGACAGAAAGAAATTGAGGGGGAAGAAGGAGCTAAAGAGTGTAAGAGAAGTGGTAGCATACCGGGTTAAGCACAGATAGTATGAAGTGTAAGGACCCACAAATGGATCCCGGTTCCAGCCCCCAGCTCCCCACCTGAAGGGAAGTCACTTCATCACTTCACAAGCAGTAAAGCAGGTCTGCAGGTGTCTGTCTTTCTCTCCTCTTCTCTGCCTTCCCCTCCTCTCTCAATTTCTCTCTGTCTGATCCAACAACAACAATGGACAAAAATGGCCACCAGGAGCAGTAGATTTATAGTGCAGGCACAGAACCCCAGCAATAACCCTGGAGGCAATAAATAAATAAAAAAATCAAAAGAGTGGGGGAGAGAGAGATACCTACAGCATTGCTTCATTGCTCATAAAGCACCCTCCCTGCAGGTGGGGGCTGGGGGCTTGAGCCCAGGTCCTTGTGTGCTCAACTGGGTGTGCCACTGCCCGGTCCAGATCTTGTTATCTTTAATGTTAATTATTTCAGTGTCTGTATCTGTCAGTTTAAGGGGCTGAAACTAACTCCACAGGTCACATTTATTCCACTCATAGACTATTTAGCCCCACCCACCTTTGTTCCTGGAACCCTTTAACCAGGGTTTCAAGTTGGGGGTCTTTTGAAGAGCCCATCGCTAGGCTGTCAGCAGGGGGAGAGATGAAAGGGAGCATTCAGCACCTGGGGTCCAGAGAGCCCCCCTGATGCCTTGAATGCAGCTCAGTGTAGGTGGGGTGGGGCGGAACCTCTCAGAGACCTAGGCCTAGCTGGACTGCCCCACCCTCGCCCAGCAGGGCTGGCACAGGGTCTATGGACTTGCACCTGCAGGCTTATCCTTCAAGGAGCAAAGTTGAGCCTTTCCCAGGTCTACAATGCAGGTTCCAATGAGTGGCCAAGAAAGTTGTAGTCTAGATACACGATGGAATACTACTAGCTGTTAAGAATGAAGAAGTCAATTTCTTAGCCACATCTTGAATGAAGCCAGAAGGAGAAGGCGGCATACAGGGTGATCTCACTTACAAACACAAAGTAAAACTTGGACTGGGTTTGATGTACTGCACCAAAGCAAAGGACTCTGGGGAAGGAGGGCTGGAGAGAGTCTCGGGGTCCTGGTGGGTGATGGTGTTGGAAAAGGCCCTAAGTTGGGGGTCAGAGTGTTTGTAGACAGCTGTCATGGGAGATGAGAAATGGTACCCATGTGTTGACAACGGCACTGTAAACCATTCACCCTCCATTAAGATGATGAAAATACTAACAAAATCAAAATATTATACAGAGGAACAAAGTCACAAGGAGACCTTGGCACTGTAGATGTCAAACCACACCTGCCAAAGGTACACACAGCTGTTTGCGCACAGCTCACAAGAGAAGGTGACTTTTGCTTGGAGGGAGGGAGTGTGGCAGAAAGAGACTGTAGGAGCGTCTAGAGCAGGAGTTCTGTCCCTCCCTCCTTCTGGAGGGAGAACGCTCACCCAAGGAGAACGATTCCCTTGCTCCTCAGAGTCAACTTCTAGCACCACGACCACTTAAAATTAATGAGTTCATAATCCTGTGTCTCTCCCGGAAGCAGTATGACCGAGACTAGTGACCTTTGGCGTATTTTTTTCCCAGGGAACAAAAGCACTTTTTTTCCCAAAGCTTCCCTGGCAGAGCAGCTTTCTTTCAGACGGAGGAGAGATGTAATTAAATTAGGATGTGCGGGGAAGGCGGCTGTGGCTGGTAATCGCTTCTCAGAGACCACTCTAATTGGCGCTCCCAGGGTTTTATTCCATAGCTTCAAAGTCAATTTCGAAGGTTTGCATTATCTGGGCTCAAGCGGCTGCTGGTGGGACACTGCATCTTCATGTGCTGGGCCTTTCTGAAATCTAACTAAACTGGTTTTTAATGATCATGTGAATAATTACAGTCTGCGAGGCTGCTTTATGGACACAGGAAGATAAAATCCAGACTCCCTCTCTGCCTCTTAGTGAGGGCTGCAGTCACACAAGCGCACAGAATCCTGTTCCAGGACCATCTGCTGAGCCCTGGGGGTCCCACAGCCAAGAAGATCCCCTTTACCTTGGGGTGGCTCTGTGGAGTTGCCAGAGGGGGCTTATGAATGCACCCCTGGACACCCTGCACACCCTGCCTCTGCTGCTGCTCAGGATGGCCACTCCATCAAGGATGGCTCTGCCCTTTTGTATTTTAGTGTTTTCATTAGAGGGTATTAATGGTTGACAGTAAATACAACTGTTGATCCATGGGTAAAATCTCTCAGTTTTCTGCAAAACTCTCACTGCCAGCCTAGGTCCTCCTCTACCATCATACACCAGGACCTCAAAGCTCCTTCCCCACAGAGTCCTTCACTTCGGTACAAGACACCAGACCTAGTCCCTGTTCTACTTTGTGTTTGCCTTTTCTGTTGCTATTTCTCAACTCTGTCCAAGAGTGAGAGCATCTCATACTCATCTTTCTCTTTCTGGCTTCTTTCACTCCCTTTTACTGCAAGTGGACAAGCCTACCTGTCCTTCAAATCTCATCCAGAAGCCGCTGTCCCCTGTGTGGAAGTTCCACCAAAATGCTGGTGTCGGGGAGCAGGCTGGGAGCCAGTGAGGGGGCAGGGGAAGGGAGACCCTAGGTTTAGCCCTGGCACCATCTGAGAACAGAGATGGTGGAGCACTGCTGTGGAGTGGGACTGCCCTCCCTCTGTTTTACCCTCTTCTTTCTCTTCTTCTCATATGGCATCATGCACTGATGAACCTGGGTTCAATCTCCAGCCTCCTTTCCTGCCCCACCAAAAAAGAAGTGAAGAAAGAAGAGACAGGGAGTGGGGTCCCTCTCTCTGCTCTTGGCCCTGTGGGGATGCAATGGGAAGGTGGCTATTTGCAAATCTGGAAGACAGCCCTTGCCCAGAACCCACCCATGTGGACACCCTGACCTGGGACCTTCCCTTTGTTGCTGAAGTTCCCTCTTCTCCAGTTTAGAGCACCCCAAGCTGACTCAGACACCACCTCTACTGGGATGTCTTCCTTGATTGTCCTAAATGGAGTACCTTATTCCAAATCCTAGATCTAAGAGCTTCCTCATCTACAGAATGGTGACTATGAAAGAGACTCTGCTGACAGTCCAAGGAAGGAAGTTATGAAAACCCAAATGGATTTTTTTTTTTTTTTGGTTATCACTATTCCAGGCTAACATTTTTAGGGAGGGGGGGGCAGGCCATAACACCCAAAGTTCCACCAGTTTTGTGGGGGCAGAGCTTGGACCTGGGTCATGATTATGGAAAAGCAGAGGAATTATCCTGGTGAGCTATCTTGCCAACTTTTTATTTATTTAAAAATATTTACTTATTTTTAATTTGAGAGGGCAAAGAGAAACAGAGAGGAAGGGGAGATGGAGTGGGGGGAGAGACACCTGCAGTACTGTTTCACCATTCATGAACCTTCCCCCCTGCACATGCAGGAACTGGGGCTTGAACTCAGGTCCTTGCATATGTGAACATGTGCACTCTACTGGGTGCACCACCTTAGGGCCCCTCCTGCAGGTTTTTAAAATGTGTCTGTGGGCATGGACCTCAGGGTTTCCTGCACTGTGCTCTGTCACTGAACCATCTCTCTGAGCCAATTTTATTTTCCACTTTTATGAGGACCAGGGCTACTGCTCCACCTTCATGGGGTTCTACCCATGGCCTCACGGATGCAAGACAGATGCTCAGCCACTGAGCCACCTCGGGTCCCCTTGAAGGACATTCGCTGATCTGCTGTGACTGACTCTTCTCTGTCACCTGTTAAGATGTTGCCAGCTTAGAGACAGGATTATGATGCAAGAGCATTTATAGATCAGTCATGAGAACCAACATTTCCCTCCAAGCAGGGGGCACCTGCATAATGATGCTTCATGTTGGAGAGGAATTACAGGCACCAAGGCAGACAGACTCTCTGTGTGACCTTGAGAATGTCACTTCACTTCTCTGGGTCCCAATGACCTTTGGTGCAAAATAACCATTTCAAACTGAAGTCTCATAAAAAATTACTTTTGCCTCCAACATTCTCTAAGTGTAATTACAGGTGGTGCAGACCTTCAGATGACGGCCAAGGTATTTAAAGCATTGGAGCTAATTGCTCAGCTCTCTGATTGGGCCAACAGAGGTAGAATTACTCCTGAGCAATCTGTTTCTTGTGCTACCATTATGCCAACCAGATTTCCCTGGACAGACGACCCCACCAATGTGTCCTGGAGCCCCTTTTCCCCAGAGCTCCGCCCCACTAAGGAAAGAGAGAGCGAGGCTGGGAGTATGGATTGAACTGACAACGCCCATGTTCAGCAAGGAAGCAATTACAGAAGCCAGACCTTCCTCCTTCTGCACCGCATAATGACCCTGGGTCCATACTCCCAGAGGGATGAAAAATAGGAAAGTTATCAGGGGAGGGGATGGGATACAGAGTTCTGGTGGTGGGAACTGTGTGGAGTTGTACCCCTCTTATCCTATGGTTTTTGTCAGTATTTCCTTTTTATAAATAAAAATTTTAAAAAAAGACATAGCAAAGAGAGATGCCATCATCTCAGCATTCCACACTGAGTGGGTTTGTTCAGAGAGAGTTCAGAGTCATTAATAATGGAGGTGGAACTGCCCACTTCACTGGCACTGATCATCTTGACAGAACACTGGAGCCCCTCCCCATTTGCAGAGGACAGCACCCAATCCTGTCATAGACTGCTGGGTCTGCGGAGGGCAGGGGGAACAACCGTAGAGGACAGACCAACTGGTGGCCAACATCATCTTTGTTGTTATTTGTAACAATCACAGTGGTTGCTTCCACAGCCTCACGTTGGCTGAGCGTCCACAGCCTCACATTGGCTGAGCATCCACTGGGCTTGATGCTGCAGAAGCCAAGCTCTGTCACATCTGCCCTGTGCATGGTAGGAAAGCCTGTTTCACTGCACAAGCCAGGCTGGAGTTCCTTGAACTCAAAGAGCTTAGGACTTGCAGGCATGGGTTCCTGAGTTCAATCCCAGCATTGCATATGATGCTCTGTTCTTTTTTTCCCCTGTGTCATACATAAAGAAGCAAATAAATAATAAATACACACAAAAAACCAAGTCATAGGGGTCTCAATCACCCACCATTGCAACAGGGTGTGTGGCCACAAGGAAGTGGGTAGTGTGAGCCCCCAGGCTGTCTGTCTATTTCCAGCCTGGCACAGGAATTTATGGAGTTAAACTCAACCCAATCTATCTGTTCCTGCCTCTGTCCTATGCAAACCCAGTCCTTTGGGACATGACTTCACTGACTGTGCCCGTTCCCCCTTTCTGCCAAGCAGATCGAGCCACAGAGACAGCAGTTATGTGGCTTGGCATCACACATTCACTGCGGCAGAAGTGAAGTTCTGCAGTTTAGGCTGGCACCAGTGCCCAGCTCTTCGCTGGGGGTCAAAGGGACTGGATGCTGCCACCAACTGGACTCTGCATCTTCTGTGTGGGCTCTGGCCCTCCCAGGGATACTGGGAGGGTGACACTCAGTGGCAGTGCTTGCTAGGGACCATGCAGGGAGTGCGGTTCCACACACACACCCCTCACCAGCTAGGAGGTCTCCAAGCCTTCACCTAAGCCTTCTGCTTTTTCCTGAGCTTTCAGTCCATGTCAGGGCTGGTTCTTTCTCACTGATAATCTGTTCACCTTCCGACCTTTCTGCCTCCCCAGCGGGACTGTGTTTCCAATTTTCCAAGCCAAGGTTGGGTCCCCTGACAAGCTCCTATCATCCTAGATTCACCTGGATGTGTGCCAAAGGCTGACTCATTAACATAACAAAGGACACCTCCATGTTCTCCTGGCATGGGGGAAATTCCTATGATTTTAGGAATTCTGTGCCAAACATGGGTGAAGACCAATGCATGTCCCATTAACCGTCTCAAAAAGAGAGATCCAAAGGTCCAACAGACATATGAAAAGAATGCTCAAAGTCATTGATGATTGGGGAAGAGTAAATAAAGACAATAATGAGGGTGGCCTGGTGGTGGCGCACCTGGTAAAGTGCACACATCACCATGCGCCAAGACCCGGGTTACAGCCCCCACTCCCCACCTGCAGGGGAAGCTTCACCTGGTGAAGCAAGTACTGCATGTTTACCTCTATCTTGTTCTTTCTTTTCTCCTTCTGTTTAACATTTTATTTGTTTTACATGATTGGACAGAGAGAAGTTGAGAGGGGAGGGGGACATAGAGAAGAAGGGGGAGAGAGAGACAGCTGTAGCCCTGTTTCACTACTTGTGAAGCAGTGGGAACCAGAGGTTTGAACCTGGGTCCTTGCACATGCTAATGTGTGTGTTCAAGCAGTTGTGCCACCATCTGGCCCCTCTCATTCCTTCTCTATCTTCCCTCCCTTCTCAATTTCTCTTTGTCTTATCAAATAAAGAAAGAAAGAAAAAAAAGCCACCAGAAGTGGTGGTTTTGTTGTGCAGACACCAAGCTCCAGAGATAACTCTAGTGGCAACAAGACAACAACAATGAGATGCCACCTTATACCTGTGAGAATGTCACACATTAGAGACGACAGAAACAGCAATTGTTGGAGGGGCTGTGTGTGTGTGTGTGGGGGGGGGGACTCTCTTATTTGTCGTTTGGAATATAAGCTGGCCCAACCCCTATGGTAAACAGTCTGGAGGCTCATCAGAACCACAGAAATGGTGCTACCTTATGACCCACCAATCCCTCTCCTTGGGATTTACCCAGGGAAAACAAAAATGCCTATCTGTAAAGGGCTATGCACACCAGTGTTCACAACAGCACGTTTGTTATAGCCAACCCAGAAACACCAATGGAGTGGAGTAGAAGCTCATCTTTGGGCACCACTCTAGTAACACGCCACAGCAAGGTCCCTGATAGGTGCTAAAACAGGGAAGCCGAGCGTTGGAATGGTCTGGAAGGTGGTAGAGGGAGCAGAGTATCAGATGTGCAGACTTGAGTTCCCAAATTGTGTTCCTAGCACTGTATTTGCCAGAGTGATGCTCTGGTTCTCATTTCCTTTCTCACTCTTTTTAATAAATAAATACTTGAATGTATTAAAGTTTATGCATACACAGGAAGAAATAAAAGTCCCAGCAAAAAAGAAAAGAAACAGTATTTGCATGGGGGTGTCAAAAGATCACCCCCCAAATTTTAGTAATTACAAAAGGAGAATTATAACTTCTTAGCATGGAATTCTGGGGGGCAGGTTGAGGCCAGGGATCTCAGTTTCACCACCTACTGTAGAAACATTCACTTCCCACACCTCCAATGTGACACACGGGGAAAGGCACATGACCACAGTGACCTCTCTCCAGAGCTGACGATCCTGACTACTACTGAAAAGACAGTGAGTGCTATGGAACGCCGAGGGGCTTTCTGCAAAACTCCTGTGCAGCGCTCTTCAGAAGTGTCAGCTACATGAGGAACCACTCAGCTCAGCACCACTAGTGATCAGGGATGCAGATGAACCACAACATGATATCTGCTCAATCAGGGAGAACGGCCTATGTCAGAAAAATCAATCAAAACAGGTGCTGGAGAGGATGTGGGGAATAAAGGATTCTTAGGCATTGCAGGTGGGGATGCAAACTGAAACTCTGACCCCTACAGAAGTGGTATGAAGATTCCTTAAAAAAGTAAGTATGGTGTAACATATCACCTGTCCAAGTTTGACTTTGTGTTTCTCCTTTTCTGTTCTTGTTTCGTAAGTCCTGCCCATGAATGAGATTATCCCACATTCATTCACCCTTCTCTTTCTGGCTTCTCTCAATTGACAGGATTCCTTCAAGCTCCATCCAAGATGAGGTGAAGAAGGTGACCTTTCATCCTTCATAGCTGAGTAGTATTCCATTGTGTATACTGACCACACATTTCTCAGCCACTCATCTGTTGTTGGACACCTGGTTGCACCAAAGCAAACAACTCTGGGGAAGGAGGGCAGAGAGGCAGTTAGGGGGAAGGGGGCTTTCAGGTCCTGGTACATGATGATGGACATAATTTGGGGTAAGAGTGCTTTGCAGACACCTATCATGGTGAGAGGAAAAAATGTACCTATGTATGTGTCAACAACTGTAATGTAAACCATTAAGCTCCCAATAAAAATTAAAGGAAAAAAGTAAACACTGAAATACCTTACAACCCTGCAATACCTCTCTAAGCTATGTATTTGAGGGATATGAAAACACGGATGGGGGAGGCCACCTGAACCTGTGTCCAAAGCTGCATTATTCACAGTAGCCAAGACACAGACTCAACCTAAATGCCCATCACCAGACAGGGTGGGTGGATAGGGGAGGTAAGACTCCCCCACATTTTTTTGAAAATATTTTTTATTTATCTTTACGAGAGAGAGAGAGAAAAGAGCTAGAGGTAGGGGTAGAGATATAGAGATAGATAGAGATAGACAGATAGATAGATAGATAGATAGATAGATAGATAGATAGATAGATAGCATCTATAGCCTTGCTCAGCTCTGACTTATGGTGTTGCTGGGGATTGAACTGGGGACCTGGCAGGGGTAGATAGCATAATGTTTATGCAAAGAAACTCTCATGCCCAAAGCTCCAAAGTTCCAAGTTCAACCCCCCACACCACTATAAACCAGAGCTGAGCACTGCTCTGGTTAAAAAAACAAAACAAACAAATAACAACAACAACAACAAACAAATCTGGGACCCTGGAGGCTCAGGAATAAGAGTCTTTTATAGAACCTGTATGTTGTCTCCCCAGCCCAAACTTACGGGTTGCTCTACCTCAAGAGAAAGTGGTCCTCCACAAGGAAACTTGAAAAGCCTCCTGAGGGTCTCTGGAGGTTTCTCTGCTTGGTTCCCTGAGGATGATGAGGGGATCCCTGGCAGACACCCCCCCCCCAGGTTTGATTCCCTGAGGCTGATGAGGGGATCTCTGGTAGACACCCACACCTCCTCAGTACCTTTCCAGGGCTCCCAGAACCCCTGGTGGGGCCTCTTGAGCTGGACACACCACCATGAGCTAGCAGATTCTGTACTTTTTAATTGGCTTGGTTGGCGGGCCTTGATGGCCAGATGAGTGGGTCCTGCCCCTCTATGCTCCAGCACAGCCCTCCACCATGAGCTAGCAGATTCTGTACTTTTTAATTGGCTTGGTTGGCGGGCCTTGATGGCCAGATGAGTGGGTCCTGTCCCCTCTATGCTCCAGCACAGCCCTCTCCAAGCAGCCCCCATGTAGGTAGAAATGGGTCTCCCAGTCTTGTTCTCCAGTACTTCCAAGTGCCCAGCACACAGTAGGGCTGACTCAGTGTAGCCTGGCCAGAGTGAAGGAGAATGGTGGAATGTCCTACTCCACACACATCCAGGCAGGTCCCCGCTGATCTGGCATTGTTCAGCTGGTGGAGTGCAGGACTTGGCTCCTTCCTGGTGGCTCATGCACCACAGTGATGTGCTGGCTTCCCTCTTTGCCATGCGGAGCTCTCACTTTGCCTCATGTGCAATGAGTACAACTTTAAGCACAAAACGGTGTGTCTCTTCCACCTCTCCTGAAACAGGGAGCTCCCTGCAGCCAAAGGTCAGCGTCTCCAGCAGAGGGACTCAGCCCAGCTCCAAGGCAGCTCCATCTGGACTGCAGATGGAATGCTTGCCTGGAAGGGCTAAACATAAATCACAACTCACTCACTGCCAAAATGGAAAGTTTGTGGGTTTTTTTTTTTCTGCATAAGGAAAAAAAGCCATTTGTTTATGATCTAAAACTTGATGACACATTTCTGTTCCATATTGTGGTTATAACACCTAATTTCCTAATTAAACATGCTAATTGTGAGTTACTTCACAAAACTGCAAAGCACAAAAATCTAATTATGTAACCAGAAGCCTTTATGAAACTTTTGTGGGGAAAAAGGGCTGGCTGGGGAGACAGCTGTGTAGAAAGAGGGAGAGCAGTGTCCCAGCCAGGGAATCCCAGCAGGGGACAGTGATTCTCAGCTTCTAAGTCTTCTAGGTGTGATGGCAAAGCCCTGAAGGAAGGGAGGAGCCTCTGGGAGGACCAATGGGGTTCTTGCTCTCTTCTGGGCTGAGCTGGGATTGGCCCAACTCTGCTGTAGGGTGCTTTATTATCAAGAGATGGTTCTAGAGCTTCTACTTCAATATAAACACTCATACAGACACACACACAAAGAGACATGCACACATACACAGAAACACACACACACAGACACACAGACACACAGATACACACAGACACACATACACACAGGCACACACAGAGACACAGACACACAGACATATATACACAGAGACAGACACACTCAGACACAGACACACACACACACACACACACACACACACACACACACACACACACACACACACACACACACACACACTTTCCCCACCAACATCTACCCGTTGAGGGAGCCTCTCAATAACTCCCATTTCCTGCATTTGTCTGAATTAGGATCTGGAGCAAGAAGGCAGAATGGAGATTCATTTCTTTCTGGTTTTAGCTCTAGACTCGGGGAAAGGTCTGATGTATGGTGAGAAAGGAGTTTCCTTGGCTCTGCACTGCCCTTTGGGAAGTAACTTTCCTTCTTTTTCTCCAGAGAAGGCAGAACTTGAACCACTTTAGCCCACATTGTTGTCTTCAAAGACTGTGACAGTCAGCTTTCTCTGTCTGTGCGTGAAGGCCATGTGCTGAGTTTCTCAGAGGAGCGGGGGCTCTCCCAGGTTACAGGGGGCACACATGCTGCGAGTATATTTCTCTTTGTTTTTTCTCTTATTAATCTGCTTCCTGCTTGTCTGGCTATTTGCCCAGCCTTGAAGAACGCAGGTGGGTACGAGATGACTTCTCTCTATACCTGCTACACCGTCTCAAGTGGAAATGAACATTCCAGTCCCTCTGGAGTCTCTATATGCAGCTTTTATAAATTTGGGTGCCACATTACAAACCAGGAACAGAACTCTGGAGACAAGAGTGCTGCAGTCTGAACATCTCTCCATCTCCTGTCCTGCTCTGACCCCTTCTTGCTACTGTGTCCTCCCCAGTTGTTCCCCAGGCAAGTTTTCCATCTCCCTTAACATCAGCAAGGACCCAGGTTTCTGAGTTAGTAACTGCTGCAGGTTGGGGCCTGGCCCACAGTGGGTGCTCAGTCAACAGACATTCCTTACCTCCAGTAGCACAGAGTTGGGGAAGGAATGACTATAATGTGGTGCAAGGAAATGTCTCAAAACTTATTGTCATATCAGTTCAGTTGTGGTCATAGCTTGCACAGCATTCAGTGAGGGCTAAGACTCACTTTAATTAGAGCACTGCAATAGTTCTTTGCACACAGGAGCTAGTTAATAAATTATTTTGCTCACCAACTTAAATGTCAGATTTTTGTGTGTGTATGTGTGTGTGTTTTACTAAATGCCTGATAATAAAATAGTATGGATATATTACACTGTAAATGCGAGTTGAAGAATCCCCTGGGGGTATGGATTGACCTCCTAATGTCTGTGTCCAGCAGAGAAGCAATTACAGAAGCCAGGACTCTCACCTTCTGCACCCCAAAAGAATGTTGGTCCATTCTTCTAGAAGAGGAATGACAGGGGAAGATGACCAGTGAGCTCTGAGCCCCAAGTCCACCAGGACCCAAAGCATTTGTCACCAGGAATCTTGTTTTGATAGCATCAATGAAAGGGAAGGAAATCTGGAAAACACCAGAGGAAACCAGGCATGGTTTCATTTATCTGAGAGAGAAGAGGGATAAAGGAAAGACACCCAGAAGTAGTAATCAGTGTGGGGGTGAACTAGAAAGGAAGGGAAGGCAGGACTGTTGAAAGATGGGAAAAATATGTATGTCTGATATAGACAGGTGTAAAATCAACCCATGCCTGTGACCTTGGGAGAACTACTGTAGTTTCTAATGGAGGGGATGGGACACAGAACTCTGGTGGTGGGAATCATATGGGATTATACTCCTATTATCTTTTCTTTTTATTGTTGTTGTAGTTATTATTGTTGCTGTTATTGAAATGTCATCATTGTTGGATAGGACAGAGAGAAATGGAGAGAGTAGGGGAAGAAAGAGAGGGGCAGAAAAAGACACCTGCAGACCTGCTTCACTGCCTGTGAAGCGACTCCCCTGCAGGTGGGGAACTGGGATCCTTAAGCCGGTCCTTGCGCTTTGTGCCACATGCGCTTAACCTGCTGAGCTACTGCCAGACTCCCTTATACTCCTATTATCTTACAATTTTTGTAAATAAGTATTAAATTATTAATTTTGACAAAAGAATCCAGCATCCTCAATTTTAACAATAAAGTGAATCTACATTACAGTCATTAGCAAATCCACACAGTAGGAAACTTTTTTGCATATGATTTGAAACCTCAACCATTCTAAAAGACAAAGATGTTTGTGGAAGAAACTCTGAAATTCTCTGGCCACAGAGGGGGCAAAAGCCCAGCAAGTGCACCATCTTTTTTTTTTTAATATTTATTTTATTTATTTATTCCCTTTTGTTGCCCTTGTTGTTTTATTGTTGTAGTTATTATTGTTGTCGTTGTTGGATAGGACTGAGAGAAATAGAGAGAGGAGGGGAAGACAGAGAAGAGGAGAGAAAGACAGACACCTGCAGACCTGCTTCACCACCTGTGAAGTGACTCCCCTGCAGGTGGGGAGTCGGGGTTCGAACCGGGATCATTATGCCGGTCCTTGCACTTTGCGCCACCTGCGCTTAACCCGCTGCGCTACAGCCCGACTCCCTGCATGTGCACCATCTTAACGGAACTTTCTTCCCTCTCTGTATTAATTCTGTCTTCACTAATTCCACCACCTGATCCGCTGTGACTACCATGCCAGGAGAGCAGATGGTCTGGTTCTGACAGACAATTTTCCGAGTTGATTTGTCTGTAAAGAGAAGTACTGTGAGCTACTTCTAAAATGTTGATTCCCCCAATTATACACCAAATCAAATAAACAGAAGGAGGAGGAGAATAACTGCAACAAGGTCACATCATTAGGCAAAACAAGGACACAGAAAGCACTGGGTCTTTTGCAGCTGAATTCAGAATTTCTATGGACCCCCAGTGCTATTAACACAAGCCAGTAGGGGGAGCTGTTTTTTCTGCTTGTGGTAGATGGGCTGAGCTAGGTGGACAAAGGGCCTATCTGGTGGACTGGACAACTCTCAGAAGGCTAGAAATAGACCTGCCCTATGACCCTGCAACTCCTCTCCTGGGGATATATCCTAAGCAGCCAAACACACCTATCTAAAAAGATCTGTGTATATCTGTGTTCACAGCAGCACAATTTTTTAAAAATAAAAGCATCTGTTCTTAATATTTTATTTATTAATGAGAAAGATAGGAAGAGAGATAGAAAGAACCAGACATCACTCAGCTACATTTGCTGCCAGGGATCAAACTCGGGACCTCCTGCTTAAGAGTCCAATGCTTTCTCCACTGCACCACCTCCTGAACCACACAATTTGTAATAGTCCAATGTGGAAGCAACCCAGGTGTCCAACAACAGATGAGTAGCTGAGAAAGTTGTGGTCTATGTACACATGGAGTACTACTCAGCTGTTAAGAATGATGAATTCATCTTCTTCCCCTCATCTTAGATGGAGCTTGAAGGAATTCTGCTAAGTGAGATAAGCCAGAGAGAGGAGGATAAGTATGGGATGACGTCACTCATGGTCAGAAGCTGAGAAATTAAAACAGAAGGGGAGACACAAAGCAGGACTTGGGCTGGGTCTGGTGTATTGCAGACCTCTGGGGTAGGGAGGCTTTCAGGTCCTGGTGCAGGATGGAGGCGGAGGGCCTAGGCTGGGAGTGAGTGTTTTGCAGAAAACTGAGAAATTTTACACATGTTCCATCAACTGTATTTACTATAAACCATGAATCCCTCCAGTAATAAATAAAAAAATAAATTTAAAAACAATAAAGCAAAGGCTTCTCTTATACTTCAGTGCCTATAACAGGGCAGTTGAACAGATTTACTGAGCAAGCCACTGGCCACTTGCTCACCAAAGATGATGATCACTGTCTTCTGTAGCCTGGATGCAAGGAGCAAGAGCAAATAGTAATCATGGAGCAGAGCCTCTGATCTTAATTATGGATGGGGACTGGTTTCGAGAGGTAGCCCAACATGCCCTCTGATCACAGGACACTAGTCAAACACGACTCACTGAGCCAGACTCTTCAGTGCCCCGTTTCCGAGCGTTGACAAGGACCTGAGCACCTGCAATGGTCCCGGCCGTCTTGAGCTCACGTTCCCTCAGAACCAACATGCACTGTGTTCCTTCCTTCTTGTAGGCACAGCTGAAACAGCATAATTTGACTGTGATGGTAAATAAACGAGCTCATTAATGTCTCAGCATGAACTTGTTTATTAGAAAAGCTTCTGTGGGGTCCAGGAGGTGGTACACCTAGTTAAATGCACACAGCACCATGTGTAAAGACTTGGGTTCAAGCCTTTGCTCCCTACGTGTGTGTGTGTGTGTGTGTGTGTGTGTGTGTGTGTGTGTGTGTGTGTGTGTGTGTGACTTTGTGATCAGTGAACCAGGTCTGCAGGTCCCTCTCTCTCTTCCCCTCTCAAATTCTCTCTACCCTATCAAATGAAATAGAATATAACAGAAACTGAAAAAATGGCCGGCAGGAGTGGTAGATTCGTAGTATTGGCACCAAGCCCCAGTGATGATGCTGGTGGCAATAAAAATTAAAGAAAGAAAGAAAGGAAGAAAGGAGGGTAGAAAGAAAGAAAGAAAGAAAGAAAGAAAGTGCACACAAGAGGAAGCCATTGACAAAATCCAACATCCCTTCATGATCAAAACTCTACAAAAAATGAGAACAGATGGAAAATTCCTGAAGATAGTGGAGTCTACATATAGCAAACCTACAGCCAACATCAGACTCAATGGTGGAAAACTGGAAGCATTTCCCCTCAGATCAGGTACTAGACAGGGCTGCCCACTATCACCATTACTATTCAACATAGTGTTGGAAGTTCTTATCATAGCAATCAAGCAGGAGCAAGGAATTAAAGGGATACAGATTAGAAGAGAAGAAGTCAAACTCTCACTATTTGCAGATGAAATGATAGTATACATTGAAAAACCTAAAGAACACAGCTGGAAGCTCTTGGAACTTATCAGGCAATACAATAAGGTGTCAGGCTACACAGTTAACATACAAAAATCAGTGGCATTCCTCTGTGGAAACACCACAGTAGAAGAAAAATAAATCTAGAAATCAATCCTTTTTACTATATCAACAAAACAATAAAATATCTAGGAATAAACCTAACAAAAGAAGTGAAATACTTGTATACTAAAAATTATGAGTCACTATTCAGGGAAATAGAAAAAGATACAAAGAAGTGGAAAGATATTCCATGTTCATGAATTGGAAGAATTAACACCATCAAAATGAATATACTACCCAGGAGCTATATATAAATTTAATGTAATCCCCATCAAAGTCCCATCTATTTTTTTAGGAGAATATAAAAAGAGCTACAACTGTTTATCAGGAGCCAGAATATACCTAGAATTGCCAAAACAATCGTGAGAAGATAGAACAGAGCTGGAGGTATCACACTTAAAGGTCCATTGTAATCAAAACTTCTCGGTACTGGAACTTAAATAGACACACATACCAGTGGACTTCTGAGAGCCCAGAAGTCAGCCTCCATACCTATGGACATCTAATCTTCAACAAAGGTGCCCAGATTATTAAATGGGGAAAGAAGAGTATCTTCAACAGTTGGTGTTGAAAAAATTGGGTTGAAATGTGCAGAAGAATGAAACTGAACCACTATATTTCACCAGACACAAAAGTAAATTCCAAATGGATCAAGGACTTAAATATTAGACCAGAAACTATCAAATACTTAGAGGAAAATGTTGACTGGACTCTTTTCCATATAAATTTTAAAGGCATCTTCAGTGATATGAATCCAGTAACAAAGAAGATTAAATAAAAAATAAACCAGTGAGACTACATCAAATTAAAAAGCTACTACTGCAGAGCGAAAGAAACCATCACCCAAACAGAGAGACTTCTTACAGAATGGGACATCTTTATATGCCACACATCAGAAAGAGGCTACTAACCAAAATATATAAAGAGTTCAGCAAACTTGGCAACAAAAAAACCAAATAGCCCCATCCAAAAATTGGGAGAGGATATGAACAGAATATTCACCAACAGAAGAGATCCAAAAGGCCAATAAACTCATGAAAAAATGTTCCAAGTCTTTGATTGTCAGAGAAATGCAAATAAAGACAACAATGAGATACCACTTCACTCCTGTGAGAATGTCATACATCAGAAAAGGTAGCAGCATCAAATACTAGAGGGGACAAAGGAATCCTCCTGCACTGCTGATGGGAATACACCATACCCAGTCCAAGTTTTGCTTTGTGTTTGCCCTTTCTGTTCTTATTTCATTTCTGTCCATGAGTGAGATCATCCCATATTCATCCCTTTTCTCACTTATCCCACTTCATATGATTCCTTCAAGCTTTACTTTGCTTCCTATGGTTCCCTAAGGCAGAAACTTAGGTCACTGATGACTGATCTCTCTTCTTGCTAAATATTTCCATATAAAACATATGTTTTATTCTTGACATTCCCCTTTTGTTGTTAAAATTTCGGGGGCTCTGGCTGGGCGGGTCTAGCTTCACGGGCGGGTAACAGAGACGCGGAGACAACGGCTGGGCAGGGAAGCTGTATTTCTTTATTCAGGAACAACGATTCATAAACTAAGACAAACTAATCACCAAACAGAACTCCGCTGTCTCTTTGCGGCGGCACAAGCACTCTCCCTTACTCTCGAACACAGGAACCGTCTCTTACTCTGGAACTCAGGAACTCTCGTACTCAGGAACCCCCTGAAACTCTCCCACTGTGGAACTCTCTCTTACTCTGTAACCCTGAAACTCTCGAACTCAGGAACTCAGGAACTCTCGAACTCAGGAACCCTCTCCCGGGGTTCCTTGGGGCGGGGCCAAGCAGGCCCGCGAAATTAACAGGACTCATCCAATTCTCTTGGCGGGGGAGGGCTAGAACAAACCAATGTAAAGCATACGACACCCTTTAATCACTGCTGTGCTGTATTCTATCATTTGGTAGACAGTATTTTTACTTAGTCCAAGATATTGTAACATTCTCTGATGAAATGAGAGGGAATCATGCTGAGTGAAATAAGCTAGAGGAGAAGAATGAGGAGGATCTGTTGATCTCTCTCACAGATGGCGCCTAATAAACACAGCAAAGAGCAATCCAGGATGGATTCCTGCAGGAGCCTGGGGACCTACATCCCATGGTGAAACAAGATGATGGTTTGACAGAGAGTGAAATGATGCCTCTTGGGAAATGTACAACATCATTTCCCCAATGAAGTGATACTGGAGTTAGAAAATTCTCTAAGAATTTAATAACACATGGTATCTGAAACATGCAAATATGTAAACACTCACTTAAGCCCTTTTCTTGTATGAAAGAATGAAGACTGTCTAATACTCTACTAAAACATTCTCAGCACTTTTCCTTTGATATACATGCTATCTTGAGATCAGGTAAGTTTATGATACTTGGAGATTTTCCACTACAACTTCTGTTATTTCTAGTTTAATCACATTGTGGTCTGAGAACATACCATGCTAATTTGTTCAGGTACATATTAGAGCTTGGGATGTAGACCATCCGGGTGAGGTTTCCATGTGAGCCTGGTGAATGCTTATCCTTTTGCTGCTGAATGAGGTATTTTATAAATGTAATTTAGATCAGGTGGAAAGCACTGTTCATGCTATCAATATACCTACTCATTTTATACTTATTTTATCTGTAAATTACTGACAGAAAAGTGCTGAAATTTCCACTGTCAAAACAGACAAGATTTCTCAGAACACTGGAAACAGACATACCTTATGATCTAGCAATTTCTCTCCTGGGGCTTATCCAAAGGAAACAAAAGCACCTATCAGAAAAGATCTATATCTACCTATGTTCACAGCAGCTCAATTAGTAATAGTTAAAACTTGAAACAACCCAGATGTCCAACAAGAGATGTGTGGCTAAAAAATGTGGTACATGTACATGGTGGAATACTACTCAGCTGTTAAAAATGATGAGGTTGTCATCTTGGATGGGATTAGAAGACATCATGTTAAGTGAAATCAGTCAAAAAGAGTATATGATCTCACTTATAAGAAGAACTTCTGCTATCAGTTCTGATGTGTCAAAAACTTGGGAGATAACTTCCCATTCTTGTTACAAGCAAACAGCTAGACAAACTGAAATTGGTTCCATTTCTTTCATCTGTATTGAAAGTCCTGAGGGCCACACTGTTTTAGAAATCCACAATCCCATGAGAACTGGATTCAGAACCACTTTAGACTCTCATGCTCAAGATTCCAGAATGATCCACTGATGGTTCTGGAAGGGGCAGAAGGATGACTGTGAAATTCATGCTGAGCCTTCTCCATAAAATTAGCCTACTCAACTGGAAAGAAAACTTACAGAGTCCCAACCTAGTTGGGCAGAGGACATTCCCTCAGCTCCAGACCCTGGAGCCTTCCTGTCTCACCTAGGAAAAACTGGCATTCAGGAGAGAGCAGGGCTTCAAGGAAGAAAACTTGGACCTATGGAGACAGGGCAGGAAGTAAGAATAGAGAGAAACACTTGTGAAGCTCACAGCCTTTAGACTCAGTTCCACTAAAACACTGAGATGCAGTCAAATTATTTAGTGTTCTCCTTCCTCTACCCATAATACCTCACCAACAAGGGTTCAGGATAATAAAGTGATTTCTAGTTGAACTTAATACAAAGGAACAGGGAGGGAGAACACAAATAAAATGTGGTCTGGGTATCATGTATTGTATCAAAGCAAAGGACTTGAGGGAAAGGGGGGTGGAAGAAACTTGTGGGGTTCTGGCGCATAATGAAATTGCCCTCATTTATCAATGACTGCACTCTAAACCATAACTTAAAAAATTTTTTTTAAATCTTTATTTGTTGGATAGTCAGAAATTGAGAGGGGGGAGGAGATAGAGAGGGAGAGAGACAGAGAGACATCTGCAGCCCTGATTTAACACTTGTGAAGCTTTCACTCTGCAGGTGGGGACTGGGGGCTCAAACCTGGGTCCTTGCACACTATAACATGAGCGCTCAACCAGGTGCACCACCAGCTGGCTGCTAAACCATTAACTTTTTAAAAAAGAAATTCCACTGTCATTATGTCTGTTTCTCCATTCAGTTCTATTTTTGGTTTTGATCAGTTCTGCATCTCTTTGCCCATTAGATAGGAACTGGGTTCAGGAGGTAGCCCAATGTATATTATTTGGATTGCAGAATATTATAATTTTGTTCCAAAATTAACTTTGTCTGAATATTGTTATTATTTTGTAAGACATTTTTCCCTTTATTGAGGGATTAATGTTTTACAGTCACCAGTAAATACAATAGTTTGTACATACCGAAAATTTCTGTTTTCCACATAAAAATACAACCCCCACTAGGTCCTCTGTCATCCTTTTCCAGGACCTGTACTTTGCCCCCTCCCACCCCAGAGTCTTTTACTTTGGTGCACTAC
The DNA here is from genome assembly GCF_950295315.1 of Erinaceus europaeus. Classification (NCBI taxonomy): domain Eukaryota; kingdom Metazoa; phylum Chordata; class Mammalia; order Eulipotyphla; family Erinaceidae; genus Erinaceus; species Erinaceus europaeus. The sequence continues at coordinate 34,880,206 of NC_080182.1, read as the reverse complement.
AAACTCCAACTTTGTTTGAATTTAACATAGACACTGGATACTAAAAGTCAGTGTTAGAATATGCCCTTCTCTTTTAATTTACATGCTCATTTCCTCAATAAACTGATGCAGAAATTGATAAAAAACACTCCCTCGTAGGCAACACATAGTTGTGACTTTTCTTTTGTTGTTGTTCTAATCCTCTCTGACGATCTCTACATTTCAACTGGTATACTTAGATAATTCATGTTTAACTAGATTATTGATATTATTTCTATTATGTTCATAACTATTGTCTACTGTATTTTTATTTTTTCTTTTTTTAAAAGACTTTTAAAAATTATCTTTATTTATTGGATAGAAACAGCTAGAAATCAAGAGGGTGGGGGGATAGAGAGGAAGAGAGACAGAGAGACATCTGCAGCACTGATTCACCACTCATGATGCTTTCCCTCTGCAGGTGGGGACCGGGGACTCAAACCTGGGTCCTTGTGCATTGTAACATGTGTGTTCAACCAAGTGCGCTACCACCTGGCCCCTCTTCACTGTATTTTGCTTTCATATTTCACCCTTCCATGTTTTCCTCTGGTTTTGAGTACTTTCTATTCATTCATTCTATCTCTCCTTTTATTTTTCTTCCAAAGTTTTAATTTTATTATTATAATTTAACCAGAGCACTGATCAATTCGAGCCTGGGGAATTGAACCTGGGGCATCAGAGTCATGAATGTCTATTCTGTAACCTGCTGTGCTATGTCCCCAGACCCCAGTATCCACAGACCGCTCCCATCTCTGTTTGCGACACTCTACTTTCTTTTGTCTAAGGACTTCTAATATTTCTTGTAGAAGTCTCCATATCCCAGAAGGCATCACCTACTTACACTCTATACTCCTGGGCAGGACAGGGTTGGCTCTAGGAGTCTCAGGACTAAGACTTTGTGTGGGGTTGGGCATGGGTACATCTGATAGAGTACACATATTGCCATGGCAAGGATTCCGGCTCAAACCCCCAGCTCCCATCTGCAGGGAGGAAGCTTCACAAGTGGCGGCAGTGTTGCAGGTCTGTCTCCCTCTCTACCTCCCCCTTCCCTATCAACTTCCCTGTCTCTATTCAAAATAAATTGTGTGTGTGTGTGTGTGTGTGTGTGTGTGTGTGTGTGTGTGTGTGTGTGTATCTTATGGGTTTGTCTACCTTGAGAGGTAGGTCTCCTTGTGATAGTCGCTCTTTCCCACTGCTCAAAGTGAATCAGTTTGCTCCTGCTGACTGCACTGGACTCCTATCCCAATGGTTTTGCCACCACACAGCAAGATTATTCTGTGTGGGGGCTGTGACTGGCTGAGTTTGTGGCACATGCTCACAGCCTGGACCAATCGCTCTGGAGGGGTGGGACTAAGGTTGGCACAGCCTGAACTACTTGACACCCAGGGGACCCAGAGATGGAGCCCTTACCTTCCCAGGACCAAGGCCAGCACTGCAAAATGGGGGGTGGGGGGATGGGGGTGGGTTAGGAGGCAGATGAGAGCTCCAGGTAGAGGAAGGGGAGTGGGAACAGCTCAGCAGGGCCATCCCTGTCCACATCCTCACCGCCTCTACTTAGTCCTCCTAGTAATCCGTTCTGATGTTTATGAGAAGGCCCAGGCCAAGCCTTTGTCTTATGCAGTCCCTGGTGAGGTGGATAACTGAGTCTATAACTCTGAAGATGCCTTTAAACTGAGTTATTGTGACAAGGGACTTCCATTAGCTACTTCATCAAGTTGCAATCTGTCTGAATAAATCTCAGGAAGGGGAAGATCAAAGCTGCTTTTCTTAATTTGCCATTTTTATATTCCACTCATTTGCAGATCCGACATGGTTCAGACCACAGCTCAGGACAGAAGTGAGGGGATGATTGTCATGGCAAAGTCGAGTGTCCTCAGCACCCCCCAACCCCCCACAGATAAAAAACCAATTCCCTTAAAATGGCAGTTTCTGGCAGCTTGAGCTAAATGAAATTGCCATTTTTTTCAATGTGGCATGAGGAAATGAAAGACCTTGCCTATACGCAGTACTGCTGAGTGGCCTTCCCTGGCCTGATTTTCTTTCTATATTTTTCTTTTTGAAAGAGTGGGGAGAGGGGGATGGGCAGTAGCACACCTGGTTAAGCTCACATAGTGTGAAGTGCAAGACCAGTTCAAGGATTGTGGTTCTAGCCTCTGGCTCCCCATCGCCTCAGGATTCTGAGCACAGGCACTACAATAACCCTGGCGGGGTTATTACCCAAGCGATAACCCTGGAGGCCAAAAAAAAAAAAAGGGGGGGGGGAGAGAGAAAGAGAAAGAGAAAGGAGAGAGAGAGAGGGAGAGAGACAAAGGCACCACTGAGGTCCAAATCTCAGTCCATCAGGGAGAGGGGTGGACATAGGAGCCAGGGACCTAGAGAAAAGTGAAGGGTGACTGGGTAGCTCCCCAGAAGACACTCAGGACTTGCCACCAAAGTAACAAGAAGAGCTGCAATGACAGGAGAGTGCTCAGCTGCCTTTTTCTTTTCTTTTTTTTTAACAGAGCCCTGCTCAGCTTGGCTTATGGTAGTTTTGGTGACTGAACCAGGAACTCCAAAGCCTCAGGCAGGAGAGTCTGTTTACATAACCATTATGATAGTTCCCACACCCTTGCCTTGGAGCATTTGGAAGGTGTTAACTATCACTAAGGCACCACTCCTACTGGCCAATGAGCACAAAGAGTTCTGTAGGGTCACAGTGAGGGTGACAGGTTCTGCATGTGAGCGCCCTCTGGGGTCCCGAGGTCTAGTCTGTGTGCATGTGGGTCTCTTCTGCCACTTCCATTTACACATCTGTGGAGGTCAGTCTGCTCCCCAGCTCCTGCAGTCTCCCCTTTCCTGCCCTCCATCTCCAACAGAACACCAGTACAGCTGCAGGCCTGGAAGGGACCTCACCCTGGCTTCATGAAGTGAAGGGGATTGAAACCGAGGACCTTGGAGCTTCAGGCTTTAGAGTCTGCATGACCATTCTGCTATCCCTCCTACTTACCCCCAGGTCAAACGCTAAAGCATTTTTAGCTGCTTTAGAGATCCTTGAGGAGTGGATGGAAGGGTGGAAATGGCTTAAAAAAAATGCAAAGCCAATTCAAAGGAAGAAGATACTTGGAGTTTTGATGTTAGGGACTCAGAATATATTTGTTTAAAAGAAAAAAAAAGCACCATGATTTCAGTGAAAGATATTTTTGACATATATATATATCAGAGCACTGATCAGCTCTGGCTTACAGTGGTGCAGGGGATTGAATCTGGGACTTTGGAGCCTCAGGCATGAGAGTCTCTTTGCACAACCATTATGCTATCTACCTCTGCCCTTGAGTAATATATTTTAAAATATGAATTTTGTGTGATATTGAGAGAGAGAGAACATGTACATGAGAGAGAGGGAGAGAGAGCAGTCAGGCAGTCAGTGCTCTGGATCAAGCCAAGTCCTGTGCTCTACCAGCTGAGCTATTCCCACGGCTCCTAATGTGATGTTTTCCTATCACATAATCACATGATACAGAGAATGGTCTAGACTATGGAGCAAGCCAGCTGGGGCCTCTAACACTGGGCGCCCCTGCTTTTCCACTCCACGAGCTTCCCATTCTCCTTCCTCCCTCTTCCATGGCCCACTTGGCCATGAAAGTCTCAGAACAGTGGGCAGACATACTGAGGGAGAGAGGGGAGGGGAGGGGTTAGGTTGGTCACTTGTGTAAGTGTTATAGGGGAACATGGGGGGAACAGAAGGCTGTCGCTTGCTTCCCCCATTCCCAAAGTTTGTCGCCAATCTCCACAAAGAACCGATGGGAAAGCATGATTATTCAGGTAAATCAAACTTTTATTAAAAACAAAACATGTTTGGGGAGAAGGAAAGCAAGAAAGAAAGAAAGAGAAAGAAAGAAAGGAAGGAAGAAAGAGAGAAAGAGAAAGAAAGAAAGGAGGGAGACTGAGAGCTGACTTACATGCTGCTCACATGGTAATCCTGGAAAAAGAGCGAGAGAGGAAGAGAAGAGAGGGATTTACATAGTTGCAGTCTGGGCAAAAGCAAGGCTTTTGGGTTATAAACGCAAAGCCCCACCTACACCTCCTAAACCACACCTGTAGCCACTCCCATTTCTGGGTGGTCCTTTTTCCCTCAACATAAGCATTTCCCAAGCAGGGCAAGGAGGACTCTGGGTGGGATAAGGGGTTCAGGCCTTTAATGTCATAACAACAATCCCAGGGAGAGCTGAAGATGAAAGCAGGGGCTTAGAGGGTAATGGCAAGTCTGATTAGTCAGCAGAGAAGCAGCTGTAAAATTAGCATCAAAGAAAAGGAAGGGAGGCCAGCATCTAAGGTGACATGAGCGTCTACATGTGCTTAGGACATATTCTGGGAAGTCTGGATATTTGAGGGGGGAGTGGGGGAACACGCAATGATCACACAGTGCAGAAAATGGGAGAAAGTGCCGTAGGTCTGAGAGGAGTTTAATGTGCAGCCTCTACTGCCAGCTCTACTCAGCGCGGGGTCTGGGCCCCACTGAAGTCTAAAAAATACCACAAGGTGGCTGCTCAAGGGAGGGACTGTTCCCCCTCCAACCGCAAGCCTCACTCCAGAGAATCCATCACCAGTTATACTTGGGAAGAGAAGGGGGATAAAGTTAAAGAAAGCTCTCCCCTTCCTTTTTGTTTGAGAGGATAGAAACTGAGAAGGGAGGGGAGCAGAGAGACTAACTGCAGACTAGCTTCACTGCAGACTAACTTCACTGTTCATGAAGCTTCCACCCCATAGGTGGGGATTGGGGGCTTGAACCAAGGTATTTGTGCACAGTAGTGTGTGCTCAGTCGGGGGTCCCATTCAAAAAGGCTTTATCTAGAATTGGAATTTTATGCCACTTTTATGTCACAAAAATGTCCTCTTCTCAATTCCTTTTCTCATGTAAGCAGTATCCTCATGTAATTTTCTCATGTAAGCAGTATCCTCGGCTCCCAGGTCTCATAGAAACATGACAGCAGTGCCAGGGACAGTCCTAGGCACCTGCCAAGCTGCAGTGGGGCCACCAGGGTGCTTCAAACACTACACACTTTACCTCTACCAACTCATAGTTAATTGCTATTAGTTTCAACCCATAGCCACCTTTCCCTCCACAGTAAAGAGTTCTGTCAATGTTACCAGAAAGCTGTTTGCAATCCGGCAGGTGTGAGTCCCTTAGTGTGAGAGCCAGTTTTGACCAGAGATACTGAGGGTGGTGCATGGCTAAGCATTTCCATTCTTGGCTTAGAAGATTTTGTAGTGGAGACAGGCACTACAAGCTTTTAGAAGACACAGTGTCCTCCCACTCCCTTAGGGTCAGTGCTGGGGCCACAGAGCTTTCTTCCCGAGGGTTCTAGGACACATGCCAGTCTTCAGTCTGCAATGCAGATGAGCCAATGGAGCAAGCCTGGTAGATGGGACCAAACCAACCAACTCCAGGCAACAATTCCGTAGCAAATTCTTCCAGCACGTGCTTCTGGGGCATCTGTGATTTCTCCCTCTTCCAATAAAGAGGCCAATAAATAGGACAGGATATGAAAGATGTGAGACTCTCCAGAGCCAGCCCCTACTGCAATCAAAAAGGAAAACTTGCAAACTTCAGAGGATGTCCCAGTGCAGCCAGCTTCTGAACAATTATGGGCTGACAATATTCTTATTATGGACTAAATCCCTTTGAGGTGGAATGTTAAAAGCGAATTCACTTTGGCTGTATCTTTAATGCAAGGGACTTGTTTCTTCAAAAGTCATTTGCAGGAAGAAAACAGATGGAGACAAAGCTTTTATTTTGATTGATGAGGCTTTGTGAATTGCTTGACCAGTTAAATTAAATTGAGTTGAAGATCCAGTCAGCCCAAAAGGTCAAGAGCTTTCCCACAAATATAACCGGTGAATAGACAAAGGTAATAGTCTTAGTCACTCCTTCTATCACCACCCCCTTTGCCTACAGAAACATCACACCATACAATTTAACCTCCCATCCCATTAAGGGGTCTTAAGCAAATGATTTAAGTGAAATTTTGTTTATCTTCTTTTCTTGGACTGGATAACCCTTGGAATTAAATGTTCTTGACAACACATTTCCATACTTGGAAAATTAAATAGTTATCTGTATGTGTATGTTTTTTTTTTTTTTTGCAGTCCTCCTGGTTGAATCAAAACATGACTCCACTGACAGAAAAATCTGGTGAAAGAAAGACACACACACACATACTTTCAGAATCCTTCTCTTCCCAAGAAATCAGCAGTCACACTGATTAATCTTATACATATACCACTTTTTTCCAATCCTAACTATTTGATAGAGCTCTGAAAAAAAGTCTTAGTTTTGGCTTTTCCCTGAAGCTATTTGGTAGCAGTGGGTGGGCAGGGAGTGAAGCCCCTCACAGTGGTCCTGTCCCAGTCCTCCTCCCCTGGAGTCAGGCTTGCAGCTCAGACCAGATATGCCATGTACCTGGATTTCCAGCCTCAGCACATTAACTTTCACTGTTTTCTGAGACCTAGAAGGGGCCATCCTCAAATGAATCCTGAATGAAGGCACGGAGGTCCTTTGCAGTCATAAGCATGCAAAGGGCCCTTTGGACTGTGGCCTTTCTGTGATCTGTGCTCACATTAGAATTGAATGGGCAGATGGCACACCAGCAATGATAGAGGACTGTGGGGCTTTATGACAAGTAAAGTCAGTTGCCTTTTTTTGCCTCCAGGGTTATTACTGGGGCTCTGTGCTGACACTATGAATCCACTGCTCCTGGTGGCCATTTTCTTCCATTTAATTGGCTAGGACAGAGAGAAACTTAGGAGGGAAAATAGAGAGACAAAGAGATACACCTGCAGACCTGCTTCATGGCTCATGGAGCATCCCCCTTGCAGGTGAGGAGCAGGGGGCTTGAACCCAGATCCTTGTGCAGGTTCTTGCGCTTACTACTATGTTCACTCAATCTTGTGTGCCACTGCCGAGACCCAAATAACTTGCCTCTTTATTGTGCACTTTGAGCTGATTTGTGCATGTGTGTGGGTGGGGGTGGGGTGCCTTCTTCATCTTGTACATGTGAAAGAAGTAAAATTTCAATTTCTTGTTAAGAGAGATTTTAAAGGTCTGATGATGCAGTGTTTGGCTTTTCTCAAAACACTGCCATCGGGCTCTCCTAGGTAACCTACCTTTTGTGCCTTAGCTTGCTCTGGCTTTAAATTCTAGTGGGAATCACAACTGCCTGGTACTGAAACCAAAACAGACGCACAGACTAGTGGGATAGAACTGAGAGCCCAGAAACAGACCCCCTTACCTCTGGACATCTCATTTTGGATAAGAGGGAGCACAACCTTAGATGGAAAATGGAGAGACTCTTCAACAAGTGGTGCTGGGGAAATTGGGTTGAAACGGGCAAAAAATGACTTTGAACCACTACACAGCACTGTGCACAAACATCAACTCTAAGTGTGTCAAAGACATAGACACTAGATCAGAAGCTGTCAAATACATAGAATAAAACACTGCAGAGCACTTTATGGTCTTTACTTCAGAAATGTCTTCAAAGATACACAAGTCTGTTGCTGAGGACTTATTCTGATGCAGTCTCCGCCCCCAGGTTTTTCTATGCTCCGCTAAATCCTAGAGTGCCCCCTTTCAACCAATCCTGGCTCCGCCCCCAGGTTTTTCTATGCCCCGCTAAATCCTAGAGTGCCCCCTTTCAACCAATCCTGGCCCTACACGGCACCCCTGGTTGTCGCCCAATAAAAAGCCCCCTCACCCCTCCCCTCTCTCTCTCTCTCTGGGTTCTCGGCTCTCCCTCTCTGAGATCTGTGTACCCCTTTGCTCTGGACGTCCGTTCTCTTCTCCGCGGTGCAGCCCGACACCAGACCGCCTCAACAACACAAGTCCAACATCAAAAATAAACCAAAAATAAAACCAAAAATAAAATAAAACCAAACCAAAAATAAACCAATGGGACTACATAAAACTGAAAAGCTTCTGCCAAAAAGAAAGACCCTACAGAATGGGAGAAGATCTTTATATAACATACTTCAGATAAAGGACTAATTACCAACAACACATAACGAACTTAGTAAACTTAACACTAGAAAACCAAACCCTGTTAGAAAATGGGCTGAGGACATGGACAGAAACTTCAACAAGGAAAAGATCTAGAGAGCCAATACATGAGCAAATGCTCAAAGTCACTGATTGTCAGAGAAATGCAAATAAAGACTAAATGAGATACCACTTTACACCTGTAAGAATGTCATACATTAGAAAGGACAGAAACAACAAATGTTGGAGAAGTTGCAGGAGAAAAGGGACACTTTAGCATTGCTGGTAGGAATGTAAATTGGCCTCACCCTTGTGGTACATAGTCTAGAGATTTCTCAGAACACTAGGAATGAACCTACCCTATGATCCAGCTATTTCTCTCCTGGGATTTAGCCAAAGGAAACAAAATCACCCATCAGAAGAGATCTATGAACACCTATGTTCATAACAGCACAATTTGTAATAGTCAAAACCTGGAAACAACCCAGATGTCCAATGACAGACGAGTGGCTAGGAAAAAACTGGTATATATACACAGTAGATACTACTCAGTTGTTAAAAATCAATGAAGTCATCTCCTTTGCCTCATCTTGGATGGAACTGAAGACATCATGTTAAGTGAAATAAGTCAAAAAGAGGACAAATACCAAATGATTTCACTTATAGGTGGAACTTAAGAGGGACAGAAAGAGAAATCACAAAGTGAAATATGAACTAGGTCTGATGTATTACACCAAAGCAAAGGACTCTGGGAAAGGAGAGGGAGGGAGGGGGTAGAGGGAACCTTCTACCAGTTGTATGATGGACAGGGAGATAAGAAACTATATCCATGTGCCAAGCATCACTGTAAGCCATTAGCTTCAATAAAAATAAAATAAGACAAAACAAAACAAAACAAAATAAAGTCCACCTGGGGCAGGGGGACTCTGTCCTAGGGCCATGTGCTGTCAAGTGCCCTGCTCATTCAAGGCTTTGTTGCAGCCAGGGGATCTGTCTGAGCTGCCCACTTCCTTTCTGAGTACTGGGCTCAGCCTGTGGTCTTCTAGTTTTCTATTAGTATTTATTTTAGTTTAATTAGCATGCCTTTTAAAAGATATTTATCTTTATGAGAGATAGGGAGACAGAATGGCTAGAACATTGTCAGCATTGCCTGGGATTGAGCCTGGGGCCTCTGAGTCCTTGGGCATACAAGCTGGCGCCCTAACACTTATCTGTCTCCCCTGAACTTAGCCTGTGATTTAGGACTTGGGCTCAGTCTCCATTTAGTTTGAAGTTCTACTGTCAGAGTTAGAGTGTCTGCCTCCCATCCCATAGAAGGCAACACAAAGATATTCCTCTGTCTTTCCTGGCACTGTCCTCCTTCCTGCCCTGTGACACTGGACAAACTGTCCAAAACCAAGTCACAGGTGGGCTTGGAGATCCGAAAGTCCTACACTCTCAATTTTCCCAGCCACATTCTGAACCCTCTTGACTCTGTCCCCCAACACACTCTCTTCTGTCTGCTTACCATCACATCCTCAAAGAACTAGTGGATGTGTTTTTGGAATTTCTGCGTATTTTTTCACTTTCATTTTCTTTATCTTTGGTTCTAGAAACCCTTTCAATAAAAGCAATTGAGTCTGGTCTGGCCCTGGGGGGGGGGGGGGGGGCCTCTGTGGTCACACCTTCTGGGACCATACAGGACTTGTTTGTAAAACAACTCGGGAAGAGAGCAGCAGGTGTTGTAGACAGCGGTCATTGGTCCTGAACTGGGAGGGGTCAGGCCAGTTCTCTCTGCACTCCTCAAAGCAAGAGAGAAGGTATGTGCTGTGGGCTCCCCGGGTATGCCCAGATGAGGACTGGGACCTATGAGGGCACCCCTGAGTGCAGTATCAGAAAGTTGGTACTCCCCCAGTCTTCAAGGACTTGGCAGCCTCACTGCCCACGGGATGCCTTATGATGTGGCAGGAACCACTCTCGTCCTGGGAATATTTTTTTCTCTGTGTGTGATTTAACAATTGTTTATAAGATTACAGGGGACAGTTCCAAGCTGCACCAAAGTTCTATGTCCCTTTCCCTGGCCTCCCAACCTCCAGAGTTCTCACAAAGTCTTAGAGACAGTTTGGCCAAGTCTGTGTGTTTCAGTTGCCACACTCGGCATGTGAGCTTAGCCAGCTGGTAGAAGTCTTTCATCTCCTTGCTTAAATTTGTTTAGCATAATCACCTCCCACTCTTTTTATTTCCCCCCAAAAACAGGATACCCTCCTTTTGAATTGCAGAGTAAGTAGACACTTTCTGGCCCAGTCCTGAGGTCCCGAGAGCTTCCTTTGAGACCCAGAGCCAAGTATCTCACAGAGCCAAGCTCAGGCCTCTCTTCTTCTTTCCTTGATAGTCTATCCTAGAAAAACTGCCTGGGGTTATAATGAACAGCTGGTCAGTGGTGGGCAGAATCTCTATTCTTACCCGCTCTCTAGAGCGTTTCAGATTCTGCAGCCGTTCCACCTTGCTTTTATTCTCTTCAAAGGTGTGTGGCTTCTCAGCTTTTCTTCTTCAGATGGAGATTTTCATGTGCAACACAGCTGTGGTTGTTGCTGCAAGCTTCCCAGCCACAGCTAGGCTCTCTCAGAAGGCTGGAGTGACCTTGGGGCGTGTTTATCTTCTCTGAAATCCTCTGGCATGTCATTATGTCTCTCTTACTATCCTGCATGTACTGTGTCTTCCATCAGATTGCGGACTCAAGAGCAGCAGATAGATGGTATTATTATTATTTAATATTTATTTTATTTATTCCCTTTTGTTGCCTTTGTTGTTTCATTGTTGTTATTACTGATGTCATTGCTGTTGGATAGGACAGAGAGAAATGGAGAGAGGAGGGGAAGACAGAGAGGGGGAGAGAAAGATAGACACCTGCAGACCTGCTTCACCACTTGTGAAGTGACTCCCCTGCAGGTGGGGAGCTGGGGGCTCAAACCGGGAGCCTTGAGCCAGTCTTTGCACTTTGCGCCACATGTGCTTAACCTGCTGTGCTACTGCCCGATTCCCAGCAGATAGATTTTATTTACTTTTGTATTCAACACAGTCTTTAGCATGGGATCTTACAAATTGTGTGTGTGTGTGTGTGTGTGTGTGTGTGTGTGTGTGTGTGTGGTGATTTTCTAAGACTAAAAATGTCAGGCATTACTGGAGGAAGGTGACAGCTCTCTGCAGGAATGACTCCCATCACAAGTCCCCTCTGTGGCTTTGGTTTGAACTTGCACTTGAGTCACCCAGAGGGTTTGCTGAAGCAGGGGTTGGGGCCCAGCTGAGAGTGTCAGCCCTGGGAGATCTGGAGAGAGCCTGAGAATCTGCATCTCTAAATGTCCAGTTGTGTCTGCCTGAGGACCCACGACAATGAAACTTTTCCCGCAAACTCCAGCAGACTCAGCCCTGTCTTCGCAGATGAGCCTCCAGAGCCTTTTCCTTTTTCATCTCATTTAGTTAATGAATTAATTTAAATACATATTTATTTGTTGTTGGATAGAGAGAAATTGAGCAGGGAAGGGAAGATAGAAGAGAGAGAGACAAACACCTGCAGCCCTGCTTCAGCACTCATGAAGCTTTCCCCCTACAGGTGGAGACCGGAGGCTTGAACCTGGGTCCTTGTGCACTGTGATCTGTGACCGTAACTAGCTGTACTACCAACCGGCTCCTTTATTTTATTTTTTAGTGAGGGGATTAGTGGTTTACAGTAAATACAGTAGTTGGTACATGTGTAACATTTCTCAGTTCTTGACATAACAGTCTAACCTCCACCTACGCCCTCCTCTGCCATCATGTTCCAGGACCTGAACCTTCCCCCTCCATCCCAGAGTCCTTCACTTTGGTGCAACACACCAAATCCCGTCTAAGTTCTGCTTTGTGCTTCCCTTTCTGTTCATGACTGAGATCATCCCATCTTCTTCCTTCCCTTTCTGGCTTATCTCACTTCACATGATTCCTTCAAGCTCCATCCAAGATGAGGTGGAGAAAGTGAACGCATCATTCTTAAAAGCTGAGTAGTACTCCATCGTGTTAGAGACCACAGCTTTTTTGGCCACTCATCTGTTGTCAGATACCTGTCTCGCTTCCAGGTTTAGGCTATTACAAATTGTGCTGCTATGAACATAGGTGTATACAGATCTTTTTGGATGTGTGTGTGTGTTTGTTTTCTTAGAATATATCCTTAGGAGAGGAACTGCCAGGTCATAGGGTAGGTCCACTTCTAGCCTTCTGACACTTCTCCAGACTGCAAAGCCTTCTATAGTACACCCCCCCCCCCATTGGCCCCGGGGTCTCTGGGCAAGCCCTTTTGCTCACTCTGTCTTAGGTCTTGCTTGCTTGAGGAACCTCCACTCCTTTTTACCATTACTCAAGTGTTTTCGCATGTGGGGGCCTCCAACCAGCTATGGTCCTCCCCAAACTTCATCTGTGTGGTTTCTTCTTGTCACTGGAATGCTACCTCTGGTCCGGTGGCTCTCTATTCCTCTGTCCGGTTTCCTGTTTGTTTCACTGGCTCAGTTTCTGGCCTCACACTGGAAGATGTATCCCAGGATCAACACCTGGCATCACCTGATTTCTGGTGAACTCTGTGTCCATCACTGCCTGATGTGTAGCTCTTCTAGCTAAGTAGTTGATGAATGGAGGGGCAAAACTCTCTTAAGTCACCTAGGCTCCTGGCCTTGTGCCCTGTGGAGCTCAGTGACTCAGTGGTCAGTTCTGTGGCCCTATGATGTCCATCCTTATGGGATGGGCACAAGAGATTGAGACCAACTACTCTGGGCACTGACTCAGAAGCCAAAGCAGATGGGGTAGGGAGTTGGGGGCACATATCAGGTCCTTTGGTGCCACTCACACTGGACCTGGGATCCCTCAGGAGCTGAGGGGTCTTGATAGGGTGGGACATGGCCTCCAGCATATCCACACAGCATGTTGAGTGAGATAAGCCAGAAGAATACAGCATGACCTCACTCACTGGTGGAATTTAAACAAGAACAGTAATGGAAAACATACGGTGAAACTTGCACTGGGGGTGGTACACTGTACAAAAGCAAAGGACTCTGGGGAGGGAGGGAGGAGGGTGGGATGGAGAGGCAGTGGGACCCTGGTGTATGATGGGGGAGGGGCTCCTAAGTTGGGGGAGCAGGTGTCTCTCACACACATGTCAAGGCGAGATGAGGGGTTGTGCCTATGTGTCAGAGACTATACTGTAAACCACTAATCCCCCAATGAAAACTGGGAAGAGTGTGAGAAAGAGAGAGAGGAAGAGAAAAAGAGGAGATGGTGATGGCAGATACCAGAGGCATTACACCTGGGAGTAGGCACTTGGAACAGGGTATGTGTAAGTGTGTGTGTATGTGTGTATGGAACACCTATTCCATGTGTCTAATGTCCCTTCTTGAAGGAAAGTCCCAATCCTTTCTTCCTTGTTTGCGTGATTGGGGTCCCCTGATTTCCCACCCCTACAGAGTAGTGTCTCAGCTTGTGCCACCAGCCTCACCAAGCAGAACATTCTGTTTCCCTCTCCAGACACAGCCCCACATTCCACTGGGTCAACCACAGTCCCAGCTGTTTTCACAATGTTGTCAGGAAATATTCTCTCTTCCTTCGGGGGGCAATGGAAGGTTGAATGGATGGGCTCTGGGCTTGTCACAGCACTGAGGGGATAAAGCATAGCACAGGTAGGGAGACCGGGGTTTAATCCAAAGGAGCTACTCAGGATCTCCTCTCTAGATCAACTCTCTCTGGGTATGCTCAGCGATGTTGAGAGAGATTCCACTACTCAGGGCTGAGAGAGGAGGACTCCACCGGGAGAATGCTGTCCTAATACTTCTGTGCTATTTCCCCACCAACACCTAGCTCCAGGCAGCTGGAGCCACCAGCCTGAAGGCTCCATGCTCTGAAGCCCATACACATCACCAATGTTGCTGGAATGATGGCTCCAACTCCACGGGCACTCTCTCCACAAAACCCCTAGCTCTGCTCCTCTTCTCCCTGCTCCTGGATGGGAGGAGGGTAATGGTAGCCCTAAGCCCTGTGACTTCCCAGTGCAGTTCTCCAGGGAGTGAAGACAGAGCTGGGAGGCAAGTATGAACCCTGCAGAGCGGAGCCATGAGGCTTGAGAGAGCCATCAGGCAGTCTGGAGGCTTCACAAAACAGAGGTGGGAATGAATACCACTGCCCGTGTGTGACATCTGAGACAAAACTTTCAGGTCCCATAGCACCACTCAGCTTTGTTCCGCCCCAGAGCCATGCCCCCTCCTGCTTCCCAACATGTCTATATCCATGAGTGTGACAAGATGAACTAAAAGAGTGTTTATTTAATGCAACAAGTGCCACCCCAGCACGCTTCACTTCAGATTGTGTCCAGAGACTTCAGGTGTGGAACAACAACCCTTCAGCTTCATCACTCGGGTGAGACCTTTCCTTTCATAGTATTCTCTAATTCCATCCCAGGTGGTTCACTTTCTAACAAAGTCCCAAAACCTAGATATAGACCAGGTTCCAGGAGATAGAGCATATGTTCACAGGTATCCATAAACTAGGGCAAATATATACCTGAAAGCAGAAGTACACTAGAGTTTGCAGTGAGTACCCCAACACTTCATCTCCACTATTCCAACCTTTGGGTCCACGATTCTTCAACAATTTGTCTGGCTTTGTATGTTAACTCTCTTTTCAGACACCAGGTTCCAGATGCCATCAGGATGCTGGCCAGGCTTCCCTGGACTGAAGACCCCACCAATGTGTCCTGGAGCCCTGCTTCCCCAGAGACTCATCCTACTAGGGAAAGAGAGAGGCCGACTGGGAGTATGGATTGACCAGTCAACGTCCATGTTCAGCTGGGAATCAATTACAGAAGCCAGACCTCCCACCTTCTGCAACCCACAACGACCCTGGGTCCGTACTCCCAGAGGGATAGAGGATGCGAAAGCTATCAGGGGAGGGGATGGGATATGGAGACTGGGTGGTGGGAATTGTGTGGAGTTGTACCCCTCCATCCTATGATATTGTTAATGTCTCTTTTATTAAATAAATAAATATTTTTAAAAGTGTTTATTTATTCATATGAAAGGGAGAGAGAGAGAGAGAGATACAGAAAGGGTCACTGATCAGCTTTGGCTTATGAGGGTGCTGGGGATTGAACCCTGAACCTCAGAGTCTTAGGTAGGAAAGTTGTTTGCAGAACCATTATGCTGTCTCTCCAGTCTGAAAGGATTTAAAGAGAGGCACTTATTTCACTTTACTACCAATTTCTCTGGGGAAATCATAGTCATTTTTGCCATAAAGCTTGGGTCATAAGCCAGAGTAATATGCCTGGGAGTTGAGCTGTGAATCATTCTAGCTAGGTGTTATTCTAGCTCCTCAAAGCCAGTGTGACTCAGGGGAAGGTGAATTTCCTCTAGTCCTGGTGAGGCATGCACCCATGCTTGCTAGGAAGCACCTCTCCATCATTTCCCAGATGGGCTCTGATTCACTGGCAATCTGTAATTTTGTAAATAAATATTAAATCACTAATAATTTTTTAAAATCATTATAAAAATAAAAATTAAATCCTGCTTCCAGGAGCTGGGTGGTGATGTACCCAGTTAAGCTGCCTCACTCTAAGCCCTTTGAACCAACATCACTCAGACCTGAGAAAAGACAGACAGCAGCTAGACTGAGAGGCCGTGTGCCTCTGCTGCCTGTGCGCTGTGAACATTCACTGTGTGCAAGGCTGAGATGCACATTTATCCTGCCAGGAAATGGGAGAGAGAGAGAGAGAGAGAATTAGTTCTGGTTTCAAGTTATAAAGCAACTCACTGGAAGTCCAGGGAGGATGCTGAGGATGCTGAGGGAATGTCCAGGGCAACACTCCACTATCTCATAACTGGTGAGACACTCAGAGCAAAAGACACACAGAGGAAGAGCTCAGTGGAACACTGAGGAGGACAGGCTTACTGAAGAGTTGGGCTTTGCTCTGAGCTGCTCTAGAAGGTCACTGGTAGTGTTTGAAGGACGGCACAGTTGCTTCTAGTTGTTTTTAAGTGGTGGAAGGTGTTTTATTTTATTATTGTTATTTACTGACAACAGGGTTATCACTGGGGCTTGGTGCCAGCACTATGAATCTACTGCTCTTGGTGGCCCTTCCTTCCTTCCTTCCTTCCTTCCTTCCTTCCTTCCTTCCTTCCTTCCATTCCCCCCTCCCTCCCTCCCTCCTTCCCTTCCTTCCTCCCTCCCTTCCTACTTCCTTCCTTCCATTCCTCCCTTCCTTCCTTCCTTCCTTCCTTCCTTTCATTCCTCCCTTTTTTTCCTTCCTTCTTTCTTTTTCCTAATTTTTATTAGATAAGACAAAGGGAAATTGAGAGTATGGGGAGATAGAGAGAGGGAGAGGGAGACATTTGCAGACCTGCTTCACCATTTGTGAAGTAGACCCCCTGGAGGTGGGGAGCAGGAGTTTGAACCTGGGGACTTGTGCTGATAATATGAGCTTAACTGGGTGCATCACCACCGGCTCCTGGAAGCAGGATTTAATTTTTATTTTTATAATGATTTAAAAAATTATTAGTGATTTAATATTTATTTACAAAATTACAAGTCAACAGGGATATAACTCCACACCATTCCCACCACCAGAATTCTGAATCTTCACTCTCCCCACTGTAAGCCACCACAGTTCCCCTAAGGTTGTAGACATGGCCAACCATGATCTCTACAACTATCTGTCCACATTTATACATAATTACACACTTTTTCCCAGAATTTTATAAACCAGGGTTGGACAATGGCATCCTGTGTGGTATGGCTCAAAAGTCTTTCTTCTAACAGAAAGGTGAATATGGGATGATCTCACTCATAGAAAGAAGTTGAAAACAAGATCAGCAGGGAAAACACTCAGCAGAACTTGGACTGGAGTTGGTGTATTGCACCAAAGTCAAAGACTCTGGGGTGGGGTGGGGGCTTGAGGTGCTGGAACATGATGGCAGAGAAGGACCCAGTGGGAGTTGTATTGTTATGTAGAAAAGTGGAAAATGTTATGCATGTACAAACTATTGTATTTACTGTTGACTGAAAAACACCAATTCTCCAATAAAGAAATGTAAATAAAAAATAAATAAAAGTCTTTCTGCTGTTGGGCCCAGCCATGTCAGTGAGGCAGAGAGCACACATTGGTCACTTTTAGAGATTGGTGTGCTACCCAGCGGCTGTCACCTCTTAATGAAACGATGCTTGAACACTGCACGGACCATTCTTACAGGAAGTGATGATTTTAGACATTTAAAGTTACCAGGGTCTGATTTCTGTAATTCTGGGGAGTTATTTAAGAAAGACAAAGTAAAAGCTGCATCCGCCTCCTCCTCCTTCTCCTTGTTGTTATTATTATTATTGTATCATTGCTGTTGCTTCACAACTCTGGGCTGACTTTTTCTTTTTTTAAATTTTTTATTAAAGAATCTATTTATTCACGAGAAAGAGAGGAGGAGAGAAAGAACCAGTCACCACTCTGGTACATGTGCTGCTGGGGATCGAACTCTGGACTCTGTGCTTGAGAGTCTAATGCTTTAGCCACTGTGCCACCTCCTGGACCACTGGGCTGGCTTTCTCAAACATAAAAGGAGATAGAGGTAGAAAGAGGGAGGGAGGGAGAGAGGGGAAAGAGACACCACAGTACCACAGCTTCCTCCACGCACATGGCAAAGCTGGAACCCTCCCCACATCAGCTCTCTGCCTGCCCTTATTATTACTTTTTATTGTGGTGCTGGGGCCTTGTGCATGAGTGAGACCACTGAGCAGCCTTTACTTTCTCAATCTTTTAGCTGAGAGAAAGAGAAGAAAGAGGCAGACAGAGAGAGGAGAGACACTCCAGCAGTGCTCCACCACCCACCAAGCTCCCCCAGTGCCGGTGATAGAACCCAGGGCCTCTCTCATGGCAAGGCAGTGCCCTATTAAGTGAGCTACCTTCTGAGCAGCATCAGTGAGTGATCACACTACTCCCATCATCCCTTGCAATATTGACAGCCAGCTGGGGTCTGCTCTGTGGAGGCCCCACATTTGACTCCCCCAATCCTTACATGTTTAAGAGGTAGGCCTTGCTACTATGTCTTCTTTTACCCAGAGGAAGAAACAGTCATAGAGACACCAGTCACTTGGGCAGGGTGACAGAGCTGGAATGAGAAAGGTGGCAGTGCACCTGTAGAGTCCATGTCCTCTGTAAACATGTGACAGTGCTAGACCAGGTTTGGGGGCACAGTGAGAAAAACACTGTTACAGAAGTGTCACCTGGAGTGGGTTTGGTTCATCCTTTTCACAGTGAACCCGGGGGTTGGCTGCTGGTCAGCCCTGAAGCCAAGAGCACAGTTCAGGGAAAAACACACCTCAAGCCTCGGGGAGAGCCAGGCACCTTCACTGCAGAAGCTGATTGTGACCAGTTCCTCATCCCCTGGACTCCCGATAGACTCCCAAGGACCCACATCAGAGCCCCATGCCTATCCTTGGCCAAGTGGCTGTTTATTAGCAGTCACTCTGTGGTTGTGTCACGTGGTGAGGTGACAGTGCCAGCCTGCCCCAAGACTCCATCCTGACTGGAGACTCTGGCCACGTGGAAAGGGGTAGGGCACATATCCACCACTCAGCCTGACTTACTGCCAGCAGTCAAGTAGCTTAGCAACCCAGAAGTCCACTGACTGTTTTCATTTTCCAGGCTTTGTCTCCAGAGTGGTTGGGGGGTATGCCTGGCATATTTTACAATAGAAGCAAATGCCATACAAACCCAGCACATCCCCCCAAATCCCACAGCAGAGAAGCATCTTTTTCTATCACTTAGGAGTGATGTATCCACAGGCTGGATGCTGCAGTTTGCATAATGTAGACAAAGGCATGTCTTGCATACATATTGCTGGCGTATTTAAAAACGATGATGCCTCTGTATCCACCTGGCTTTTGTGGTAGCCTCTCAATTTGCAGAGAGCTCTAGCATCTCACTTCTACCAAGACATTTACTTCAGTAACATAATAGAAAGGCCCCCTTTCTATCTGACCCTGTCCAGAATTGAGGAATAAGCCTATTTGTAATGACTCTTGCACAAGAATTGTATGGAGTATTTCTCTGTTGTCATCAGACGCTTCATGAAATTAGAAACAATACGGCAGCAAATGCAGTCAGCCATAGAGGACGGCCTGAGATAATTACAACTCATTTGACTGGGTTGCTTTGGAAAATTAATAACCACAGAGATAATTACTAACCTGGGAGCTCCAGGCTCTCGATCATTCTCTGACACTTGAAACACAAGTCTGGAGAAAGCCACACTGCAAGGCCCATGCTGTCTGCTCAGCAGCATCAGATGTCTGAGGGAGAAAAGGGAGTCCTTCCAGAAATGAAGATGAAAATATAGTCCCCCAACCCCACCCCAAGGTATTATCCAAAGGACATGAAAATACTATTCAGAAGAGACATCCTTACCCCTATACCCACGGCAGCACTTACTCATAATAGTTAAAATATGAAACTGACCTAAATGCCCATCCACAGATGACTGAATAAAGCTGTGAGATACATGTGAGGGAATATTATTGAGTCATTAAGAGGACACTGTGTTGTTTAGGACAGAATGATGGGACTGGAGGTGATGATCAAATGAGTGAAATTCAGAAAGTGAAAGACATCTACTGGATGTTTTTCATGCCTCTGTGGAATATAGATGGCTAAACAAGGGGGTGTAAGACACAAAAAACCTCTTGGGTTCTGTCAACATAATGGTAGTTACTAGAGGGGAAGGGAGAGGGAGTGGTAGGGATGAGTAGAGGGGTCTTTTTTTAGATGAAGAGAATGTGGTTTATTATTTTTTAAATTTTTATTTATAAAAAGGAAACACTGACAAAAACCATAGGATAAGAGGGGTACAACTCCACACAATTCCCACCACCAGAACTTTTAAAATTTGTGATTAATAGTAAGTTACAAGACTGTAAGATTACAGTGTATGGGTCTACACTGCACTCACCACCAGTTCTGTATCCCCACCCTCCCACCTCCCTGATAACCACCACAAGTCTTACAAACAGCTTGCTCCCGCCTGACTCCTTGGTGCAGCCATGCCCTCTGTGCAGCTGCACCTGTTGCTTTGTGGGGCAGAGGTCACAGCTGTTGTGACCTCAACAGGAATTTGGGACTATTAGCATATGAATGACATCACCCTGAAGTGGGACACACAGAGAAGGGAAGGTATAAAAGCACGGGACTTGGAGCAGGTGGCTCTTTTTGGCTGCTGCTGCTTCTCTTGGTCAGAAGCATCTTGGTGGAGGTGCTCCAGGTATCCACCATGGATACTTCTCCTGGGAACTGAACATGTGCAACTCTGCTAGCCTGTAAAGCTTTAGACCCCTCTACAGCCATGAGCGATCTATACCTCAGCTGATGTCGGGAAATTGTGAGGATGTGGTAGAGCCTGGCAGGGCTTGACCTGAAAAGTGCGTCTGTCCTGTCAGTCTCTCTCTCTACTGAGAGATTGAGCAAGGAGGGACAGGAGTAACCCCAAAGGTTTGTCCCGTCTTATCAGACTCCCTGCCTCACAAAGCACCCTTCATTCCTGATACTATGGCCATTAAATAAAAAGAAAGGGGGAGATATTGGCAAATTGTGAGGATGTGGTTGAGCTTGGCAGGGCTTCACTTGAGGGGACATCCATCCTCTCGTCTTATCAGACTTAATATCTACATAATCATTGTTTTTCCTGAAAGATCCCCACCCATTCCTTTCCTTTGATCTATCTTTTTTTTAAAATTTTTTTTTTATATTTTATTTTATTTATTCCCTTTTGTTGCCCTTGTTGTTTTATTGTTGTAGTTATTATTATTGTTGTTGTCGTCGTTGTTGGATAGGACAGAGAGAAATGGAGAGAGGAGGGGAAGACAGAGAGGAGGAGAGAAAGACAGACACCTGCAGACCTGCTTCACCGCCTGTGAAGCGACTCCCCTGCAGGTGGGGAGCTGGGGCTCGAACCGGGATCCTTATGCCGGTCCTTGTGCTTTGCGCCACCTGCGCTTAACCCGCTGCGCTACAGCCCGACTCCCTCCTTTGATCTATCTTCTTTCTACCCTCAAGATTCTCCCTGCTTGCAGGGTAGTATTAATCCTACCAGTTAAAACCCTCACAACAGTTGCTAAGCAAGTTCCTACCTTTCCAGCCCCTTTTGCCTTTCTCTGCCCCTTTCCTAGCCATTTCCATTTCCAACTTGCCACTTCTGGGTCTGCCCTTTAAAAGCTTTGGCTCTCTGATCAATAAATAATTGATTGTCTTGCCACCATGAGTCTGTTCCTGAGTCATCTCTCTCGCATTGCTGAGTGAGTAGCAGCCCAGGCTGGCTCTGGTCGCATTCTCTCCAACCTAGACAGTATGCGCCTGGGAAGAGGCATCCCCATGCTAGCCTGGCAAGCTGATAATTGTTTATCTTGTGGGACTAAACTTTTGATAACTATACTCAGATTTTATGGACCTAGCATACTCTTAACACTTGATGATAATTGCTTATTTTGCCTTTTACCTGTTTCACCCTAATAAACCTTGTATTGTTTAAACCCATTCCTGGCCCTCTGCTGTGAATCCTTTTACATGCTGCAGTGCCCCCCAACCCCCTTTTAAGTTAAAGTTTCAGCACATAGCCACCTGGCCTGGCTGGACCCAGTGGGAGGGGTTACACATGCTGCAGACTAGGTCACCACAAACCCAGAGGGCAGGATCCCAGCTCTACTTCACATGTCTCTACTGTTCTTGTCTTCCCAAAACCAGTCAGCGAGCCTTTGTTTGTTACCCACTCCTTGGGACTAATTCAGAGTGAAATTCCTCATCAAGGTCTAACCCTGAAGTTTAGACTTACTGTAAACTCCAACCTCAGACTCTGCACAAGCAAATTTCACTGGACCCAGGGTCAGTACAGATGTGCTACTGAAAAGCAAAGATGAGAACAAAACACAACTCGAACTTGAAATACAGAACAGCAACCGCAAAGTAAGATAGAATGACAGAAAGGAAGGAAAGAGAGAACAAAGTCACCTGGGGCACACCCACTTACTCCTTCCAGTCCATGAAGTCCAACTGTCAGGCTGGAGGCTCTGAGGGGTCATCAAGTGCCATGTTTCTCTAGCTCAGTTCTGCCAATACCATCATCCTGGTACATAGATCCACTTTGTTATTTACTGGTTAACGAGTTTTCAGATCAGCTCTGGAACCTCCTGGCACTGTCTAGAGTTAACACTAATTTCACAAGCTGTCAGGAATCTGCTGGGGTAAATGAAAACACTGCATTTTCCTAATTGCCATCGTGTAGAGGCTTCTAGCTCAGTGCTGTGTAACAAGGAGTGGGGGCACTTCCAGGAAGTCACAGGGTCAGGGGCTGTAATAGGACAATGTGCCATCTCATTACCATGTGGCCTGCAGTCCCCCACCCCCACCCCAAGGAGCATCAGGGCAGACCAGTGTGCTGGGGGAACTCAGGAGAGGTCTTGCTGTTGCTGTGAGATGGCCACCCCTACTGTCCCTCCTTGGGAGGGGGCTGGAGGTAGGTTGAGGATGAAGAGAATTCTGAGTCTTGATGTGTAACTAGTACTCTGGCACTGCATCTCTGATCAGAGACCCTGGGTGTCTCCATCAGCCCTAACACAACACTGGGCACATGGCGAGTTCTCAAATATTCTTATTGGACACATGTATGAATGAATGAATGAATGAATGAACATCTCTCCTACCCACACTTATCAGCCCCTTTCTCCCCCTCTCTCCACTTGCTATAAGACTGAATTCACTTCCAGCCATGATGACGACACAATGTTCCAGTTTTCACTGTGACGTGGTGTCCCTTGACTTGGACTTCCCGAAACACTAATGACGTCTAGCTTCATGCCATCTCTCTTTCTAGTCTCCATTACTCTATCACACCAGCTTGAACTAGAGGAATCTGAGGCTTGGCCATCTCTCTCAATCCTTCCTTCCTTCCTTCTCAATCCAATCCTTCTCAATCCTTGCTCTCGCTGAGCAAAACACTCTGAGCTTTGCAGGTGTTCAAATTGTTCTCATGCTTTGAACATTTCAGATCTTTAAGGGGTTGTGTCTCAGAAATGCATGCCACTTAGCAGAGAAATGGGGCAAGAGAGGTAGGTGATGAGCTCAGACATTGCTAAAAGAGTGCTTTGGGTTGCAAAAGGTAGAATCAAGCTTCTTGGAATCTTGCTCTAAGAGTAGATATGGGTCCTGGTTCCTGGACCAGCTTTCCCAGAATGACATTTTTTCCCAGAGGGGGCAGGGTCATTCTTAGAGTTGAATATTTGTCATTGAGAGACTAGAAGAATTGTAAGTTCTCACAATGAACTGCAGATTGTCTTGTTTACATGTGTGAATGATTTCAAAGAACGTGCTTTTTTATTGCTGGGAGGTTAATGGCTTACAGTACAGTTGTTGGCACATGAGAACAATTTCTCATCTCACCAAAATAAATGTCTGCAAAATACTTTCATTCTCAACTTAGGTCCATCATTGTTTATCAAGACCTGAATAAACATTAGCTCTGGCCACCGTCTCTGCTTCTTCATGTCACTTCATGAAGGTACTGTTCTGACTCTGGGCATTCCCCAGCTCAGGGAATGACTAAGCAGCACCCCCAACCCCCAGCCCCTCTGCTGACCACTCCTCTCCACATAACTGCACCTCCCTGCAGGAGCCCAGCTCACCAGCTGGTATGATCAGAAGGTCTCTGGGAAGCTGTCCCAAGCCCTGTCCCCTTCTTCCCCAACAGTCCCACACTCTCAGAGGTACAAGCATCCAAACCTGTCTGGGGTCCCGAAATTCACATTTCTTCCACAGTTAGTCATTGCGTACTAATGGAAAAGCAGATGAAATAGGATGCTCAGGGACAGAAGCCCTGCCTGGCTACAGCCATTCTGTTGCTAAGGAACCAGCAGACTCTAGCACTGTGCCCAGAGCTGAAAACCCAAACTGCCAAGGACAGAGATGACTCAGCCACAGAACACTGCATGCAGGCATGGGATCCTGGTGCTGCATGTGCCAGAGTGCTGCTTTGGCTCTCTTAGTGAGCAATTCATTTGAAAGAAAAGATACTATATGTCCCATAACTTCTTCACCTAGCAGGGGCCAGGCAGTGGCACACCTGGTTAGGCGCACACATTACAGTGTGCAAGAATTCAGGTTCAAGCCCCTGGTCCTCACCTGCAGGGGGAAAGCTTCACAAGTGGTAAAGCAGGGCTACAGGTGTCTTTCTGCTTCTTTCCCTCTCTCTATCTTCCCTTCCCCTCTAAATTTCTCTCTGTATCTAATAATAAATTAAGAAAAATAAAGTGAAAAAGATTTTTAAAAAACCTTCTTTATGTCATAAGCTGATGATGGATATTAAGACTGCTTCCACTTATTGGTTATCAAGAACAGTACATCTGTGAATACAGGGGTGCATAAGTCCCTTGGGCAGACACATAGAGTTTCCTTTTAGAATACTTACAACAACCCTCAGGTCAGAAATGTCATTATAGGAAATGCAGGTGCAATGCACAAGCAATCAAAGATCTAGAGGCCACATACAGGGTTTCAGAGTCACAGAGGGGACTCAGACTCTTCTCTTTGCAAAACCCCACTCACTCCTGGCCAATCAAGTCCATCTGTCAGGCTGAAGGGCCTTAGAGGTCACTAAGTGCCATGTTTCTAACTCAGTGCTATCAATACCATCAGCTCAAGTGGAGCACAGCCATGTGGCACCTGAACTGATGTGACAGTAGCAAGAGAAATGGCTCAACTGGAGGAGGAGCACAGATCATTAGGACAAAGACTACCTGAAGTGAAGTCATAGGTGAGATGGATTTCACAGACTGATACAGAATGTTCTATCCTAAAAGAAATAAATACACATTCTTCGTAAATACACATGGAACATTCTTGATAAGTGACCATATGCTTGGACACAAAGACAGCTGAATAAATATGGGACTACCCACCCTCAGAAGGAAAGCCTCACAAGCAGTGGAGCAGTGTTGTAGGTGTCTCTCTTTCTCTCTTCCATTTTTTTTAATTGTGACTTTTTCAAAGTCTACTTTCTTCTTAATTTATTTATTATTGGGTAAAGACAGAGAGAAATTGAGATGGGAGAGGGAGATAGCGAAAGAGAGAGACAGAGAGACACATGAAGCCCTGCTTCACCACTCGTGAAGCTTTCCCCCTGAGGTGGGGACCAGGGGCTTGAACCTGAGTCCTTGCAGAGTGTAATATGTGTGCCTAATCAGGTGTGCCACCACCTGGCCCCTTTTTCTCTCTTCCTCTTTATCTTCCCTTTCCCTTTCCCTCAGGGTTTCTCTCCATCTCTCTCCAGTTAAATATAAATAAACCTGTGGATACTGAATTTGTACAAAAGTCTTTTCAGGTCATAATGTTATGATGCTTGAAATCAACCACAAAATGAAATAAGAAAAACTCCCCAAATACGGAGACTAAACAAGTTTCTGAATAACACTTGGGTCATTGAAAATAAAAAATTTCTTGGAGAACAATGAAAACGAAGTGGTGAGCTACCAGATTCTATGGGATGTGACCAGAGGAGTCTAACAAGGGGCATTTTAGAAAACAGGCTCATGTTTACAAAGAGCATGTGCATCATCAAATAAACTATCTACTATCGCAACTGAAGCAACTAGAAAAGGAGCAATAAAAAGACCCAGAGTTGGCAAAAAGTGGAGAGTAATAACAATCAGAGTAGAAACTAATGAAATAAGCAGATGCTAAAATAATGTGCAAAGAAACCCTTAAAGACTCCACTAAAACCTACTAGAAACCATCAAGAAATTCAGTAAAATAGCAGGATACAGAATCAATAGACATAAATCTGTGACATTTCTGTATACAAATGATGAATCAGAAGAAGGGAAATGAAGGAAGCAATTCCACTTACAGTTGAACAGAAAAAGTTTGAATACCTTGAAATGAATCTAATATAGGAGGTAAAAAGCCTTTGCAAAAAATAATTTTAAAAGAAATAGATGAGGGAAGAAAATAGAGGGAACAGTGGGAGTCATTGTGGGCACTGAGCCCCAGTGATAACCCTGGCAGCAAAAAAAAAAAAATATATTGATGGTTACAGTTAAAGGTATTTATATACTTTCCTCATACTGGAAGCTACTCTCTGCCCTAATCCAGCTTTCTAGCCCTACTCTTGACTCTGATACCATCTTCCTAGATAACACTTTTAGTCCACCTGAATGTTAGCTATCAGGCCCAGGCAAAAATTACTAAAGTCATGGCCCTTTGGAACATACCTAAAATAGACTTCCTAGCTTTTTCTCACATAAAGACACCTAATTTCATCTGCTCTGTTCCTAGCTTTTGGTTCTTATTTATTAAACAATTTGTTCTGCTTTATATATTACTGCCTTTCAGCCACCAAGTTGCATATGCTACTATGAAGCCATCCTGACTTCCTTCAACAGACAACCTCACCAATGTGTCCTGGAACTTTACCTCTCCAGAGCTCTAGCCCATTAGGAAACGATAGAAATAGGCTGGGGATATAGACTCACCTGCCAATGCCCCTGTCCAGCAGAGTGGCAATTACAGAAGCCAGACCTCTCACCTTCTGCACCCCAGAAAGAATTTTGGTCTATACTCCTAGAAGGATAAAGACTAGGGAAGCTTCCAATGGAGGGGATGGGACACAGAACTCTGGTGGTGGGAACTGTGTTCAATTGTGCCCATTATCCTAACATATTGTTAATAATTATTAAGTCACTAATAAAATAAATAAATATAAATAAATAAGTAAATAAATAAAAAGGCCAAAAGAAATAAGGTCAGGAAAGGAAAAAACAAAGTGAAACTTGGACTAGGTGAGGTATACTGCACAAACTCGAGGGAGGGATGGAGAGGGTGTGAAAAAGGCATGGAGTATTGATTCACACATGCATCAACAACCATACTATAAACCATTATCCCCACCCCAATTAAATGTAAGTTACACAAGGATGAGAACACAACTCAGTAACCTGGGGTAGATAACACACATATTATACAACTGATAAGGAACTGATATCAAATAAAAAAAACAAACAAAAAAACAAGCAATTCTACAAAAAGTAGGAAAAATATCTAAATAGACAGTGTTCCAAAGAAACCACACAGATGGCTCACAGATATATGAAAAGTGTTCCTCAACACTTATCATCACAGAAATGCAAATTAAGACCACACCAATTTTTCCCGTATGTGTGCTACAGGAATGAAAACTTATCAGCTTGCCAAAAACTATAACCAAACTGTCTCCCAGACACTGTGAGAATCATGCTGGATTTGGAAGGGGAAGCTGGGGAGACACACAGGCAGTTGCACAGAAATCTGGGTTGTGTGGTAGGAAATTATACCCCTGAGAATTTTATAGTTTTGTAGGCTATTATTAGATCACTAGTAAGAAATAAGATTATTTAAATATTTTCATTAAAAATAGATGCATTGACTGATTTTTCATGTCAGTTGATTCATATTTCTATGCAAAGCATACATATTTAATAGAAAGCTTTTAATCACTACCATAAATGAAAAGGTAGGTACAACTTGCCATAAACAAAAGGTTCACTATTCAACTCTGTTTCCAGCAATCCTGACCTTGAGCCACTGGGCCCCAGGGTTTGACCAGGGCTGTTCACTTGTACATGTGAGGTTACTGACCAGGGCCCAGCATGGGGGCCTACTGCAGAGGTGGTAATAATGTCTTTGTTGATTTGTCACTTAGGAGGGAAGAAGGATTTACAGAGCGGTAATCTAACCCACTTCATGAGGGGAGAGGGTAGCCAAGTCAAGATAAAGAAAACATAAAACTTTCAATGTCCATCACAGGCTGCAGAAGTAGGTTCTCATATGACTAGCTAAAATTTAATTCTAGATAGCAACACAGGATTTTTTTGTGACCATGATTATTATATTTTAGTTTTTTTAAATTAGTAATTTAATAATAATCAGCAAGATTGTGGGACAAGAGGGGTACAATTCCACACAATTCCTACCACCAGAGTTCTGTATCTCATCCCCTCCATTGGAAGGTTCATATTTTTTTATCCCTTTAGGAGTATGAACCAAATTCTTTATGTGGAACAGAAGGTGGAAGGTCTGGCTTCTGTAATTGCTTCTCCACTTGACATGGGTGTTGACAGGTGGATCCACACCCCCAGCCTGTTTCTATCTTTCCCTAGTGGGATAGGGCTCTGGAGAGGTGGGGTTCTAGGACACATTGGTGAGGCTGTCTGTTCAGGGAAGTCAGGTTGGTGTCATGGTAGTATCTGCAACTTGGTGACAAAGATCTATTAGATGTTACCAGGATTATTACTGTGGCTTTGTGTCTACACAGCTCCACCATTCCCTGTGGCCATTTTTCCCTTTTTATCCCCTCCTCTCCTTTATCCTTACTTTTCATAGAGGTAGGAGAGATAGAGATAGAGAGAGGGACAGACACCTGCAGCACTGCTCAGCTGCTCATAAAGAATCCATCTTGCTGACAAGGCCCAAACGCTTGAACCCAGGTCCTTGTGCACTGGTAATGTGTGCGCTTCACTGGGTGAGCCACTGCCTGGCTTCCAGAGTTTGCTCAAATAATACGTTAAGCATACTTGTCCTAAAAACCATCTTCTATCTGAAATTAACATTTAAGTGCACTTGCCATTTGTTCAAAATGGCAACTCTGTGATCTTCAGCCTATTTATTCTTTTTTCTTAAAAAAGGGGGGGGTGGAGAAAATAGAGATTAGCTTGCCTTACAGATTCAAGACTTTTTTTTGGGGGGGGGGTAAGGGCAATGGCTCACTGGATTAAGCACACACAGTACAAAAGGCAAGCACCTGCACAAGGATCCTGGTTCAAGCCCCCAGCTCCCCACCCGCAGGGGGAAAGCTTCACATGTGGTGAAGCAGGTCTGCAGATGTCTATCTTTCTCTCACCCCTCTTCTCTCAGTTTCTCTCTGTCCTATCCAATAAAACAGAAAAAAAAAAAAAAGGCAGCTAGGAGCCGTGGATTCATAGTGCAATCACTGAGACACAGCGATAGATATGGAGGCAAAAAAAAAAAAAAAGAACAACAGAAAAAAATGGACTTTTCTTTTAATGTGAGGAGGAAGAAAAGGAAGTTGAGAATAGGAGTAGGTTCTCCTGATGGGACTCAGTACACAGAACGTCCTGAACTTGCCTGGGAGGGCATCACATATTCCTCTGAGATTACCTGCCTGGCTGCCCATCCCCAGCTCTAGTCCCCATAAGTGAAGGTGAGGGACAGATGACAGGATGACCCAGTCCCCAGCCAGCCAGCAGCCCAACTCCACATTCTGTCCCCTGCAGAAGTGGAAACAGTGGGGTGCTTTTTCCTCCTCCATACTAAGGCTTGTTGGCATATTCCTGAAAATCCTGAAGGGCAAGATTCAGATTCAGATTTCAGCCTAAGCTGTGAGAAGGATACTTTTCAGGCAGAACTCACTTCTCTCTGAGCCCTACTCACCTCTCATCCTGATCCTCTAGGCACAGAAATTCCTCAGCCTGCCTCACATACTGTTGGTGGTTGTTAAGTACTGTGGGCCTCTCTGGGATGCTAATCCCCTACTCTGTCTACCAGTGTCCTAAGAGATGGAGCCACTCCAGTCTTTAATGAGAAAATGCCAAGGGGTGGAAGGGTTCATTTACTTGCAAGGTGTTTCCACCCTAGTCTGCGGGACGGGTTTTTTGGGGGGGGTAGTACCAGTGTTAACTGGAAACCAGTCAAGTGTCTCCACTCCTTTGAAATCCTATTCAGTTGGTTCTGGAGCTGGAGGTTAGAATCGCTCCGATAATTGCATCAGAATCATTTTGTCACTGACCCAATGTCTTTTTGTCCAAAGAGTTTTGACAGTTGAGGAAACTCTCTACTAATACTAATGTCTCCAAATATAGATGGTGTTGATGTTGTTAAGTGTGGATGAGTCCCTACCCTCTAAGCTGAGCTACAGATCTTGCTCTGTGTCCTTTTTATTTGGCAATGACAATGGGATGTCACTAAGGTTGGGATTCTATGTAGTGACTAGGTGGCCCTATCCACATCTCTCCTTCTCATCAGCTACTCCTCCCCCTACTAGAAGGTGACGGGTCACTCTTTCACAGAAGTCTCTTCTTGCTTTTGCACACAAGAAAACTGATGTCCTCTTTTACTTCTGGAATGTTCTGTATGCTTCACTTCTCATCGCTGATTTCCCAGTTTTGATTTCAGCTTTCAGAAGACAAGCTGATACTGGCATTTGAGGGGCAAGTCCCTCTGTGATGCTGTCACAGCCCCAAGGATCCTTGTATTGGGGTCACACAGCAGGCAGGAATTGAGGGTGGAGCCACAGAGCCTCAGACATGGAAGTCTTGCCTGCAACCACTGTTCTATCTGCCTCACCTTGCCCTCTGCAGATTATACTTAGGAACTACGGACATGATGGGCAGAGTTGAAAATATTAATGACAACCGGTCTTTTGTTTCAGGAGTTGTGTTTTCAGTGAAGGGTTTAGTAAGGTTCCCAACTGTAGTCCTAGATTAAAGCAACATTTTAAAGCAAAGAAACCACTATATCTTGTCCCTGTGTGTTGCTCCAGTATAAATTCTGTCTCTGGGCATTTCCAGGGCAGACACTGGATCCTGACCCTACTCTGCTGTTCTTGTCACAGTGTCTGGTGAGAATGAGGCCAAGTTAGTAATTCACAGATGAAGAAAGAGGTAAACACAGGAGTGAACCTGAGACCATGCACAACACTCACCTCTTAGGAGTCCTGTCTCTGGAGTTAAATTTGTTTATATTTGTAAAACTAGGTGCTGAAGTTTTCTCATCCCGGATTTGCTGATATTTGTAACTGGAAATCCTACTGATTATTACCTTTAGTTTGCAAAACATGTTGTTTACTGGGTACTTTCTTTTGACCAATATATGCCATGAGGCCTATATTTTAGACTCTGTCCTGTTATCACAAAATCCTGCTTTAAGGCAAGTCAGCAGAGGGTGATATGTCACATGCATTCACCCATAACTCTGATTGTCTGGATGCTGCCCTGAGGGTTTGGAGATTGTGCATGGGATTGTCCCTGTGACAGTTTTAGTGGCATAAATAAATGAATACATGAAATAATGAATAAATATATGGAAACTACACACATCAAAGTTGGGCTTTCTTCCTGATAAATTCTATAAACTTTCATTATTGTTTGTAACTTCTGCAGGAAGGACCTGTTTGAAATGTCAAATTTCAGGCCCTATCATTGGTCCCGGAATTTGTGATTTGACAGATTTTTGTGATTTGCTTCACTGCTCATGAAGCGTCCCTTCTGCCAGTGGGGAGTGGGGGCTCAAACCCAGACTCTTGTGCCTGGTAATGTGTGAACTCAACTGGGTGTGCCACTGCCTGGCTTCTCACATATGTATTTTTACTAAGAGACATCAGAATACTGATAAACTCTGGAAAAATCCAAGTGTGTGTGTGTGTGTTCCCAAATTTGGAGCATCATTCAGCTGCTGTTCACTTACTGAAAGGGTTGGGGTCACCATGAGGTGGAGAGCAAGTTTTGAAAGTGATGACACATCAGGGCATGGTGTCCTCTCAAACTATAATCCTAGCTCTGCATAGAGAAAAGGAATGATTCAAAGCTGGAGCTGGACTTCAAGACCTGACATTTCTCTGACCAAATCATCCACTGTTTTCCCTTGGTTCTGACAAAGATCAGAAAGAAGTTTCTGGAAGCCAGAGCCATCCCTGCAGAAATGAGCTCAGGGCTGCCTGGGTGATAAAATGACAAGGACAGAGCAGGGACAGCAGCTCATAGGGCCAGTTCTTTTAGTAGAAAACTTCCATTCTGATGATTCTTGAACACCATTTGAAGACCTATTTACACTTTTTAATGGCAGTTTTTAACAGAGCAAAAGGGTTGAATTACAGTGCCTACAGCCAAAAAAAGGACTCATTAAACATCCTGGGTGGATTCCAGATGCTGTGCAAGCCTGTTTTCTGGCCAAAAGAAGAACACAGCAGAGGAAACCTACCTGTCAGGCCCTGCGTTAATAGGTGCCTGCAAAGTGTGGTGTCAACAGCACAATCTATAACTGTGTGTGGCAGCTCATTTTTAATTGGCACTTTCTTTTGCACCTGCCACGGGAGCTTCACACATCTATCAACATATGGAAAATGCTTACTTGGTATTTGCAGTCTGTTTCCGCTCACATGCAATGAACACTGCCCAAATTAGGGCCCTTTCATCACTCACAAACAGAGTGAAAAAAGATCACTTTGCAGTTGGCTAAGTTGGAGGCCCGTAGACCAATGCCCAGGTTCCTGTCCCAATTCTTCACAGTCCTAGAAGTTTCTAGAAGGATGGTACACTCTGTGCAGATACACAAGCACAGGCAGACTTGATGTGGGGAGGAGAGCAAATGAAGAGGTTACAGCAAGAAGCCATCTTTGCAGGACTGAATAGTGTCTCATATCTACCTGGAGCCTTAAAATGAGACTCAGGGCTTCACTTGGGAATAAAATAGTTTATTTTTTAAACAAAAGATTTATTTATTTGTTTGTTTGTTTATTGCCACCAGGGTTATCACTGGGGGCCAGTGCCAGCACTACAAACCCATACATCGCTCCTGGCAGCCACTCTTTTCCCTTTCTGTTTATTTGATATGACAGAAAAATTGAGAGAGGAGGGAGAAACAGAGAGGGAGAGAGTAAGACACCTGAAAATTTGCTTCACTGCTCATGAAGCGTCCCTTCTGCCAGTGGGGAGTGGGGGCTCAAACCCAGACCCTTGTGCCTGGTAATGTGTGAACTCAACTGGGTGTGCCACTGCCTGGCTTCTCACATATGTATTTTTACTAAGAGACATCAGAATACTGATAAACTCTGGATGACGGTAGTGTGTGGAACTGAACTCCAAACCTTTGGTTCTCAGGTAGGCAAGTCTGATGAGCTGACCCCAGAAGTAAAATATTTTTGGGTGAAATTATTTTAAATGAGATTGTGCATGGTTAGAGTGGGCCCTGAGTCTAATAACTAGTGTTCTTCCAAGAAAGTCACAAAAGTACACACACACACACACACACACACACACACACACACACACACACACACACACAACAATGAAGGCAGAGATGGGAATAATGCAGTGACCAGCCAAGGTAGTTAAGGATTCCCATAGCCCCCAAGAGTGGGAAGAGTCAAGGATGATCCTCTAGATCCCCCAGGAGCACAGGCCTCCAGAACAAGTCTGCAGAGATAAAGCATTCCTCTTGTTTTAGTCGCCCAGGTGGTGGTGTAAGAGCTCAGACATGGACATCTCCACGAGCAGATGGGTGCATCCCTTTCCTCCAGACCCTGGTGGTGGTGGTGGTGGTAGAAGGGGCTGCCTGCTTGGGACTACAGTCCTGCAGGGGGCCTTGTAGTTAGCATGTCTGCCTCTCTGAGGCCCTAGGACTCTGCAATCTCTTTGTGGTTCTTTGGCTATTTCCCTACTCCTGCTCCTTCTTGGGGATCCCCAGCTGAGTTGCCCCCTCCTCTCTGGCCCCCTCCCACTTCACTCTCTAGCCCGAGTGCCAAAGGATGTCTGCAAAGTACGGGGGTCAGGGGTGTAGTGAATTGTGAGACCATGATGTCGTACCTCTAAACTAAACTCCAGCCTACACTACACAGCCTTTATGAAAGCAGATGACTGTGTTTTGCCCACGTTTACACGTGAATAGAAAGTGGAGGCTAGCTGTGAACCCACTGTCTCTGAATCGACCCGCTAGTGTTTCCATCCTCTGGTCCTCTGCTGGAAGGACTGGACTCAGAGCCCCATTACAGAACAAACAGCTCAGTGAGTAAGAATCCAAACCAATGCAAGGCTCTACTTTAGAGGATGTGGATGTATTGTTACATAGGGTACCCAGCCAGAGGGGGAAGGCAAATAAGCAGAGAAACAACAGCAAAATGACACAACCCACGACATCTGCACGTGACTCACTTCATGTTAAGGAAAGTGAAGGATGTGGGTACTGAGCAAAGGTCAAAGGCTCAGCAAGGACGTGAGGAAGCCAAGACTCAAGTGTGGTTGGTTCACCCCTGAAGCTATAGCCCTGCTGCCCTCTGCCCCTGCTCAGCCCGAGGAAGGAGACTCAGGTAACTAGGCCCTGGCAGGCGTGGTGAACTCCCTGTGGCAGATTTGAAAGCTGACTCGTAGGGCTGGTGGCCTGCACTGAGGTGGGATTTGAGGGCAGGGGAAGTCAGAACAGAGTCCAGGGGAACCCATATAGGATGGGAGGACAGGTAGGAGTCATAGCATACAGGGCTCAAAGGGTTGGAGCCAACGCAGAACTGGGCAAGGGGGCACATGGCAGGGGGGTGGGGAAGCCTGGACCTAGTTTTCTTTTGGCTGAAAGGCAAGAGTCACTGTGCTTCCCTACATGGATCTCTCTAGACCAGAGGCATGTGCCCTTAAGAAGATCTCAAGCAGAGTGCCACGCCTGGCTCTCAGCTGGTGGAGACTCTTGGAGTGACTTAACTCCTTCTCACCCCAAATCCACCTAACTTAGGAGGTCTAGTGAAGGGGAAAGGGCTGGACCACTAAAGCCTCCCCCTTTTTTGCCTTTTCTTAATTTACTGTAGATTTACCATAGTATAAGACTCCGGGATTACCGTTTCACGTTTCCCTATGTGTGTCTATGACTCATCATATCACTAACTTCCCAGAGCCTTCACACAAAATGAGACCCTCCACCTACCCCTCTCCTCCCCACTCTCATTTCCTCCAGTAGCCATCAGGCAGTTTCAGAGTCTAAGAGTCGGTGTGACTACTATTTTTATTTTACAAGGCTTCTTCTTTTTATCCATGTATGAATAAAACCACTGTCTTTCACTTCGTTACTTATTTCACTTAGCATAATCACTACCAGTTCTATCCATTTAGTCCCAAATGACACAAAGTCATCTGTTTTAATGATTATATTTCATTTAAAATGATTCCTCCTAATATCTCTATCCAGTATGTCTGATGAGTATATATGTTGAGTCCATGTTTTGACTCTTGTGAATAGTGTGGTTATAAACAGGGCATATAGTTACCCTTTAGGATCAGATGAATGGCTAATTAAGTTGTGACATATATGTATGCATAATGGAATACTACTCAGCTGTGAGGAATGATGAAGTCACTTTCTTCACCTCATTTTGGATGGAGCTGGAAGGAATCATGTGATGTGAGAGAAGCCAGAAAGAGAAGGATGAATCTGGGAAGAATTCACTCATGGACAGAAGTTGAGAAATAAAAATAGACAGGGGAGACAGAAAGCGAAACTTGGACTGAAGTTGGTGTATTGCACCAAAGTAAAGGACTCTGTGTGAAGGGGGAGCTTTCAGACCCTGGTGCATGATGGTGGAGGAGGACCTAGGCTGGGGGGGGGGGTGAGAGTGTTTTGCAGAAAACTAAGAAATTTTATACATGTACCAACAATTGTATTTACTGTAAATCAATAAATAGAAACCCCAGAAGCAGATAGTTTACTCTTGGGAGACTTTAGTTGCTGATTCTCAGAGACACGTTTCAGGAGACACTGCAACCAAGCTTTGAGAATGAAAAAAAAAAAAGTTGGCTCCTGTTTGAATTACATAGCAGTTCTGATTCCATTTGGATTTTAGTAGAAGCATCTTAAAGCTAATCCCCTTTAATCCCCCCACAGCCCTCAGCCCTCAGGGCCTCCCTAGTCGGTGAACACGTGGAGCTCCCAGTTTCTGCCAGTGTGGGGTAGGCAGCATGGAAGAGTGCCACAGCCAGGCAGACTGGCATCAGATGTGCAGCTCAAGGAGAGTCACGGCAGAGCACTCCTCGCCCTCCCAAGGCAAGCCTCCTGTGACTTTGCTCGATCGTGCTTCCTGCGCACTTAACTCCATTTAATTGAATTGGTGGCCTCACAGAAGGGCTTGGAGGGAGTTTCAGTTTCCAAGAACTGGAGACAAAAGCATGACACATATTGGCTCTCAAATTCGAAGCCATGAGGAAGGGGGAGGTTTGTGGCTTGAAGGCAGAGAACCACCTCTGAAGGGAAGGCAGATGCTTCCGGCAGAGGTCAGGAGGATTTGAACTTGGAGAGGGGGAGGCAGGGGTCTGAGGACAGACTGAGAAAATTTGTCTGTCTCTGAAGGGAAGAGGTACCTCCCAGAGCCACATCTCTCTGGCCTGGTAGGGCTGGAAGAAAGAAGGGCTCTCAGGGAGAGGAAGGTGAGAAGCCCCAAAGGGGACAACTAAAGGCCCCAGAAACCTCTGAATGTGTGGAGAGGTGGCTCGCTTCCCACTGGCTAGAGCTCTCTGGATGTCAATGAACCTTGTTTACAGAATCCTGATATTACTCACACCAACCTACCTCTAACCCACACTTAACTGAAGACTAGTGACTCAGGAGCCTAAATCCCAAAAACTCTAACAAAAAACAACTGCTGTCCAGGAGGCCAGGCGGTGGCACAGCAGGTTAAACGCACATAGTGTGAAGAGCAAGAACCAGTGTGTAAGGATCCAGGTTTGAGCCCCCACTCCCCACCTGCAGGGGGCGTCGCTTCACAAGCCGTGAAGCAGGTCTGCAGGTGTTTATCTTTCTCCCTCTCTGTCTTCCCCTCCTCTCTCAGTTTCTCTCTGTCCTATCCAACAATAAGAACAATAACAGTAACAACAACAGCAATGGGAAAAGATGGCCTCCAGGAGCTGTGAATTTATAGTGCAGGCACTTCTTCTTCTAGCGTTTGCCCTTCTTCCTTAGCCAGTCAACAGCATCAGGTTGAGCCTGATGTAAAGTTTCGAGACCTCCTTTGAATCTGGAGAGGTGGCAGTCGTTGATTATGTGGGTCATAGTCTGTCTGGAGCCGCAGGGGCAGTTCGGGTCGTCTCTGGCTCCCCAGCGATGGAACATAGCGGCGCACCGGCCATGGCCTGTTTGATAGCGATTGAGGAGGGCCCAATCATAACGTGCTAGGTCAAAGCCAGGTTGACGCTTGCAGGGGTCTGTGATGAGGAGTTTGTTCTTTACCTCAGCTGACTGCCAACTCTGTTTCCAAGAGCCTGGAACAGAGAAGTTCAGTGTAGGCGTAGGGGACCAGATTGGGTGACGAGACGTCAAGCACTGGACAGGGTGGGCGAAGATATCTGCGTATATTGGCAGGTCCGGTCGAGCGTAGACGTGGGAAATGAACTTTGATGATGCTGCCTCCCGACGAATATCTGGCGGGGTGATGTTACTAAGAACTGGCAGCCATGGAACCGGGGTGGAATGGATGGTTCCAGAAATTATCCTCATGGAGGAATATAATTTGGAATCGACCAAGTGGACATGGGGGCTACGGAACCATACTGGGGCACAGTATTCTGCAGTGGAATAGCATAATGCCAGAGATGATGATCGTAATGTGGAAGTGCTCGCGCCCCATGAGAAGCTGGCCAGTCTTGCAATGATGTTATTCCTCGCGCCCACCTTTGCTGTAGTTTTTATGAGATGTTCGTGAAATGACAGAGTGAGATCGAGAGTAACGCCAAGATAGACTGGCTGGGCTTCATGCCGGATTCTCGTATCGCCAAGCTGCACATTAAGCTCACGCGAGGCCGAGGCATGGTGTAGATGGAAAACAGATGATACCATTTTTGCAGTGCTAGGGATTAGTCGCTATTTTTTACAGTAATCAGATATCAGAGACATGTCTTTCGTGAGTGTTTCCTCAAGGATGTCGAACTTTGATGCCTGAGTTGCACAGCAGATGTCATCAGCGTAGATGAACTCAGTGCAGGCACTGAGACCTAGCAATAACCCTAGAGGCCAAAAAATAAAATAAAATAAAATAAAATAAAATAAAATAAAATAAAATAAAATAAAGTGAGTGTAAAGGTAGGCAGTGAGGTGCTGGCCAGACAATGACTTGCACCAGGCTAAAGAACCTCCGGAGCTCATGTCACTGAGTTTCTCTGAAGAAGTTTCAGTCTTACAGTAGAGGAAGCTGACATTTCCAGACATGCCCAAGACCACCCAGCTCCATGAGCAGGCTGGGCTGGGCTGGGTTGATCTGAGTTGGGCTGAGCTGAGCGGAGCTGGGGTGGAAGTGACTGGTGGCCATACACCGGCCACAGTCATGGCAACTACCACATCAGTGTTCCAGGAGCCATCTGTGCCAGTCTTCTGTCCCTGGCGAGAAAACTAGTTTCTTGGGAATCTCAGATAGAAGGCCATTTCCTTCAGAACCATTTTCACCCCAGAGTCCCAACTGTTTATATTTGCACCAACAATCCACTTTCACATTTTAGAAGAATGAGACGAGACTCCCATGGGACCAGAAGAGACGTGAGGTGGCACCCTTGTCTCCATAGACTGGATGTGGATAACCCACAGTCAATGTAG
Organism: Erinaceus europaeus; assembly: GCF_950295315.1. Classification (NCBI taxonomy): domain Eukaryota; kingdom Metazoa; phylum Chordata; class Mammalia; order Eulipotyphla; family Erinaceidae; genus Erinaceus; species Erinaceus europaeus. The sequence goes on along the minus strand of NC_080182.1, from coordinate 34,841,783 downwards.
TAGGTGAAACTTCATAAAGGGACTCTGCTTTGATGTAAAGATGAACAGGACTGGACAGTGCCACCACCTGAGACCCCAAGCCCAAAGAGGGTAGAATCTGCAAGCATGGGGGGTGGGGAGTAGTGATCTAAACTCTTGTAATATATGAGAGTCAGGATTTGGGGCCCCAGAGAAAAGTATCCTTGTGTGGGAGCTCCCCCTAAACCAACTAAATCAGAATTTGGGGGGGACAAGACCCACACAGAGAATCACTGCTAAAAATGTTGGTAACTCTGAGTTAGGGACAGCTGGTCTACCCAATGGAGGTCCCTTCCAACATGAACCTGAGCACTTTATAAGAAATTACAACTGCCTTCTCCCTTATAATGTACTACTGGGGAACAAACTCAGGGTCTCCCACATGTGTGGCACCATGTAGCAACCTCCTGGGCAGAACTTCTTTCCCTCTTTCTTTCTCTTTCTCTTTCTTTCTTTCTTTCTTTCTTTCTTTCTTTCTTTCTTTCTTTCTTTCTTTCTTTCTTTTTTTCTTTCTTTCTCTCTTTTTCCCTTCAGGGTTATTGCTGGGGCTCAGTGCCTGCACTATGAATCCACTCCTCCTAGAGGCCATTTTTCCCATTTTGTTGCCCTTGCTGTTACCCTTGTTGTTGTTATTATATTGTTGTCATTGCTGCCGTTATTGTTAGATAGGACAGAGAGAAATGGAGAGAGGAGGGGAAGACAGAGAGGGGGAGAGAAAGACAGACACCTGCAGACCTGCTTCACCACCCATGAAATGACTCCTCCGCAGGTGGGGAGTAGGGCTAGAACTGGGATCCTTATGGTGGTCCTTAAGCTTTGCACCATGTGCACTTAACCTGCTACGCTACCACCTAACCCCCCCTTTATCATTTAGAGGAGTGGGGGATGAAGAAATGAAGAAATAGAAGAAAAAAAGAGGAGAGACACCACAGCACTACTTCACTCTGCATGGTACCCCCATGTTATGCTAGGATTCCTTGAACCCAGGACCTTGAGCATGGTGAGTGGTGTGCTCTAGTTGTGAGCTCTCAGCCCCTTGTTTTATTTAATATAGTTCAAAGTGACAGTCCAAGCTAGTGTAAATATATATTTAATATAGTCCAAACTGAAGATCATGGAAGCCATATGTTTTTTTTTTTTTTTCCCCAAATCTATTAAAGAATGAAGCTGCTAACAGTTGGGAGAAAATCCAAGCTTGTCAGATCAAGAAAAGACTATAAAAGCTGGAAAAGGGCAAGAGGCAGACTAGCTTAATGGTGGCCTCTTTGGTCACTACCAGGCCATGACATCACCTGGGGCCCAAGTCAGGGAATCCTAGGATTCCCCTGTAGAGATCCTGCACCTAGACCTCTAATAGACTCCTCTCTCCACCATCACTGGCTCTTCATCAGGAATATCATCATAAGCCCTTTCAAGGGCCTCTCAGGACCTTGCCCTCACTATAAAATAGCAATGGTAGGGACTGCCCCACTTTCCAAAGGGAGGCTGGGTCTTCCTACTCTGCCATTCTAGGAAGACTGGTCCTGAAATAAAGTGTGGCCTAGAATGTTTCCAGCTGTGACCATGGACTGTGAACTCAGACTGACAGGGACTCAGAGGTTACTCAGGCTTCTGTGATAAATATGAATAGACATGGACCCTGAGTCAGACTGACATGGTAGACATTTAATTGTATTTATATATTTTCTTCAAGTTTGGGAGCTACCTTCTGTCGTACTCCAGCTTCAGCTTTCTAGTTTTATTCTCAACTCTGACTACATCTTCCCAGACAATGTTTTCAACTAGTAATAGATGTAGGTGTGATTTCAAATGGAAGAGAAGGCAGGGCTACAGAAAAAAATGGAGGAAAGATAGATAGATAGATACATAGATAGATAGATAGATAGATAGATAGATAGATAGACAGATAGATAGATAGACAGCTCATAACAGAAATACTAATCAACCCATATCTCTGACCTTGGGAGCTCTACTGTAGTTTCAAATGGGGGAATGAGCACTCAAAACCCTGGTGTTAGGAACAGTGTGGAACTATACCACTATAATTTTGTAAATCACTTAAAAAAAAAAAGGATGAAGCTGAGGTCACATGGGTTCTTAGAACTTAGCAGCACCTTGAGGGCTTCTACACAGAGAGGCTGGTAGCACCAGCCCCTGGTTTCTGATGCAGGAGAGCTGAGTGAGACTGAGCAGCGGAAGCTCTTAACAAGACCCCAGGTGAGATTCTTGCTGCTCGTCTGTGGGCAACACTCTGAGAACAACTTTCCAGGCAAGTGTGAATGGGCTCTGGTGGACCAGAATGCAATGCTTTCTATTCTGCCGAATTAACCACCTTTATTCAAGGTGAACTTTATACCTACTGGTGGGGCCTGTGTATCACTCGTTGTTGTCTCATTTACTACCATTTCAGACATCTGCCTTCCAGAAGCTTAGCCAGTATGTGTCCAAAGTGATAGAGCTTGTGTGCTTTGCCCTGAGAGAAAGTTTACTTTGGCACCCTAGAGAGACAGAAAAGTAGTCTAAATCAATCAGGCTATTTAGTCTTCCCAGTTCTGCTGGCAAAGTCCTCTTTCTGGTTAGCTGACAGTGGTGCCAAGAGTGGTTGACTCTCAAACTCCTTTGTTGTGGGAAAGATGACAATATTTTTATTCCACCTTCCTAAACTATCAAGGTCAGGCAAAACATCACTGAAGTCATGGGCTCCTAGGAACATACCAAAATAGACTTCCTGCTTTATATCTTACTGCCTTTCAGATACCAAGACGGTCTCTGTTTGTGGCCAAGAAATTGAATAAAGAAGAAGAAAAGTCAACTGTGATAAACAGAGTCCTTTAGGACATCCTCCAAATCCCTTCACTGTGGGGTTTGAGGGCCACCACAGGAGGACATTCTGCCCTCGGGTCCAGGGACCCCAAGGGGTGGTGAAAACAACAGCAGCTTAAGCTAAGTGTGTAGGTCCATACCTCCACTCCACTCCATACTCTGGCCAGCTCCACTCAGCCACCATGATTCCTGACCAGCTTCCCTTGGGTGGTCCTTGGGTAGGATTGGGAATGAGAAGACCAGGCTTGTTCACTAGTGGAGAAATTAAAGCACTTAGTTCCCAGGTCACCAGAATCTATATAAAAGAACCAAGATACTGAGGGCAACACTGAGATTTATTTTCTACCTCTCCCAAGAACTGAGCCTATTCGCAGGAATAAGAGACACTCCAACTGCTAACAGTGTCGTTTGATTATGACTGAACTTTGAATTTTCACTATACTATGGCATGTTGTGGCATGCACCTAGTCATGTCTGGTTTATGACACTCAGAACTATGCTTATGAGATTAATTAGTCAAAGCACCAAGTGTCTGTTTTCCTTGTAACATTCCAAAGTCCAAGTACATCTCTACCCATTCAATGATTGAAAGACAGTCGGACAATTCCTATTGAATAGCTCGGGGAGGTCAGAACTAGCATTGCTTTAATGATTATTGTGAAACTATCAGCAGACAATTCTGCTGAGTGTGTAATTCCCAGAAGAGGGATTCCCAGATCATGGGAAATTAATCAAGAGCACTTGGTAGAGACTGCCAGGTAGCTTTCCAACAAAAGATCAATTCATGTTCTCAAGATTCGCATAAGAATGTTCCTGCTGGTTCCCACTCATGCCGACACCTGGCTGCCATGTATCCACACTAGGCTGGTGTGTGTGAGAGGGTACACTGCTTGTGAGCCCCTACTGCCTTTCGCTAGTGCCTAAGGATGCTGAGTGACTTCGCTAGAGGGCATCAAGCTGTTGACACGTGGCCATCTCTCCTTGTATACATCTAACTCAAGTCTTGTCACCACTTTTCAGCCAGATTACTTGACTGTTCTTCTTGATTTGTAGGAATGACTGATGCATTCTGAATGTGACCTGCTTGTTAGGTCTCATGCTACTACCTATGCATCTATGTCTTCTGTTATTGCATATTTTGTTCTGTACTGAGAATTTTCCTTTTCTCTCTCACAGTGGCACATTTTCATAAGTAGTTTGCATCTTTTGTTTGCGACTATCAGTCACTCGGGTTTTGTTTTATTTGTCACCAGGATTATTGCTGGGGTTTGGTGCCTACATGATGAATCCATTGCTCTTGGTGGCTGTTTATTATTATTTTTATTACTATTATTTATTTTTTTCCTTCTGTCTCTCTTTCCTTATTTCTTTGTTTTATTTGATAGGACAGAGAGAAAGTGAGAGGGAAGGGGAAGATAGGGAGAGATAAAGAGGAACACCTGCAGCCCTGCTTCACTATTTGTGAAGCTTCTCCCCTGCAGGTAGGGACTGGGGCTTGAACCTGGTCCTTGAACATCGTCAGACATATGTTATACTGGGGGCACCATAGTGCAAGCCTAATAACTTGTGCATTTTTAACAGATGTACTTTACTTATGTATTTATGAGAAAGTGATTGAGAGAGGTTGAAAACCAGAGCCTCACTCTGTCATATGTGTTAAAGGGGAGGGACCTCAGGACCTGACTCTTGGGGGTGCAACACTCTACCCACCTTTCCACCTCCTGGGACACAGTCTGTATATTTTTAAAAGGTATTTTTGCTCCTGACTCCCTAACAGTCTTAAAAAAAAACAATTCTGGAAAACACGGAAACATTAATTGAACAGAAATAAATAAATTGAATGGTGTGGCTTCTTACAGCTAAAGGAGTGAGGCTGACACTCCTTAATTCACTGGTGAGAAGCCAAGGCCACATGATTCCCCAGGAATGTGTTTGCTTGGGCCAGAACACTCTACTGATAGTCTGCCAGACACAAAAGACTTCTGGTGATTATTCAGTCACACTCCCCATCCACATGGAGACTAGGAGAATGTTCAAAGATAAATAAAGTGACAAGTAGATAACCAAGGAGGTGGAGTGAGGAGGCAAAGCTTGATTCAACTGCAAATGAGACTGTGAACGAAGTCTGGAGGACACAAGGTTGAATATCCTCAGAGGCCAGTTTCTTTTGCACTTTTACCCAGGAGAGAATTTACATAGGCAGAAGGCTGGGATCTGGGGTAACTATGGTAATCTTGCCCTGCTGCGGATTCAGATTCAGGGTGCATATTTATCCCCATTTAGTGAGATCTCCTTGTGCCCTGGGTGCAGGAGGTGTCCATGCCTGCAGCATCAAATCAATGAGTCGGAGTTGGAGAACCTGTTAGAAGGACTGGAAAGAAGGAACCAGAGGAGTTCCAAAATCAAAGACAACAAATCCCAGAGCAAGGGGCAGGGGTGTAGGTAGAAACCACACCTGCCTCATCTGTGATTGACAGACACATGCCTTTAATTTTTTTTTTTTTTTTTTGCCTCCAGGGTTATCTCTGGGGCTCAGTGCCTACACTATGAATCCACTGCTCCTGGAGGCCATTTTCTTCATTTTGTTGTTGTTGTTGTTGGATAGGACAGAGAGAAATTGAGAGAAGAGAGGAAGACAGAGAGGGTGAGACAAAGACAAACACATACAGACCTGCTTCATGGCTTGTGAAAAGACCCCTTCCCTAAACCCACCCTCTGCAGGTGGGAAGCTGGGAGCTCAAACTGGGATCATTATGCTGGTCCTTGCAATTTGTGCTATGTGCACTACTGCCCAGACTCCTAAAATTTGTTTTATTTGCTTTTATTGCCACCAGGATTATCAATGAAGCTCAGTGTCACCACTCCTGACAACCATTTTTTACTTTCTTTGCCTTCCCCACTCCCTTTTTTTTTTTTTTTTATTTGATAGGAATTGAGAAGGGAGAGGATAGACAGACACACACAGAGAAAGATATCTGTAGTACCCAATTCACCACTCATGAAGCTTTTCTCCTGCAGGTGGGGAGTGGGGACTCAAACCCAGGTTTTCATGCAAGGGAATGTATGTGCTTAACTGGGTATACCACTGCCCAGCCCCCCTGAACATGCCTCCCCCCACCCAGGGATTTATGTAAACTCAGAAAGGGAAAAGTCAGAAGGTGGGGGTGGAGGGCTTACTCATAGCTGTGCTATAATTCATTTCTTAAAAACCCAACAAAGGGCTCCAGTTCCAGTCCTCCAATAGTCTCTAGGCAAGGAGATGGCATATTGATCAACAGGACAAGCTTCTCAAGTGCTGTGGACTGAGCTGGTGATTCATGACATGGAGTTGCCCTTCCCAGGTGTCCAATAACAGAGATGTATCCAAGAAAGCCGAGGTCTATACACTCAGCTGTTACAAATGATGAAGTCACCTTCTTCACCTCATCTTGGATGGAGCTTGAAATAATCATGTGAAGTGAGATAAGTCAGAAAGAGAAGGATGAATACCAGATGATTTCACTCATACATAGAACTTAAGAAATAGAAAGTGAAAGGGGAAATGCAAAGTAAGACTTAGGCTGGGTGTGGAATATTGTACCGGAGCAAAGGACTTTGGGGAAGGAGGGCAGGGAGGGGGCTAAGTTGGAGAGCTTTGGGGTCCTGCTTCATGATGGTGGAAAAAGGACCTAAGCTGGGGTTTAAAGTCTTTTGCAGGATGGTGAAAGAAGACATTTTACCTACGTGTCAACAACTATACCATACTCAATTAACCCCCAATAAAACGATACTAGGTCCTCCTTTCATGGGCCCTTCCACAGACCACCACCAGAATTTCCTAAGCTCTGTTAGAGCAAACTTTAACCTGAAGTTCATAGCGATGATCCTTCAGTTTAGAAAAACTAGGGGTCTTACTCAAATCACAAAAATAGTGGTAGTAATGACACCATCTGTTTATTAGGGCACTTATTTCCCTTTTCTGCTAGTCCCTAAAGGGAATTTTGGAGAGATTGCTTGGCAAGGCAAGAACCTACCTGAGAGAGAAGAGAAGCAAAGAACCACTCAGCACAGCTGGCCTGGCTGGCCCAGGCTTTGGTTTGAAGTCCCAAGGAATGAAGCAGAGAACAAGGTCTTTTTTCACTCCTGGAGCCTCTCAGTGAGTATTCAGCATGGCCAAGCGATACATTTAGACATCACTCCAGTGATGCCATCAACAAAAGGCTTGTTGTGTTACTTTGGTTTCTCTGATTAATGAGTCTAGAACTTGTTCCCAGGGGTAAGCTGCCAAGAAACAACCTTCTGACGTAGAGAATGATAGGTTTTATACCAATGCTGCCATACACTTGCTAACTCTAGCAAGAGAAAAAGGTGGGTTTCTGGAATAAATGTGTCTCTGAAGAAGACACCTTGACTATCAATTTCCAAGAAAGAAGGAGGGAAATTGCAAAATAAACACAATTCTCTGGAGTCAGGACAATCACTTAATGTATACTAATGTCTGTTTAGATCAAGGCTTGTATACTCCATTTCACAAATAAAATAGCTCCTTGTGCACTAAATTGTCTAAGACATTGGCCTTTCTCTTCTGTACACACTCCCTGCAGTTAAAAACATACTCTAAATTTGTATTCATGAACCAAAATATGGCTTATGGCAGCTTTGTGACTTTGCTTATTAGAAATGCTAGTTGTTTTTGCTGTTAACGTAAAAGAAAATTGGGCTTCCAGCTTCTACTTCTCTCTAATCGACGCCTACAGTAAAGTTTCAGTTGTGAACACTCTCCTGACAATATCTTAGGTATAATTTCCTAATAAATTTTATTTGTGGGTCATGGAACTATTTCTTTCAGAGCAAATTTGCTGATTATACACATTCTCTTCACCTTCTCTTTCTATTAGATGTGTCAGGCACTATATTTGTGTGTATTCTTTTTAAAAAGGATGCTTGCATTACTCGAGCTATTTTACCAGGGCATGCTAATTCCAGGACACTGGAATTTGACTTTCACTCAGGAAAAAAAAAATCTCTTGATAAGTTTTGTTATCTAATTTAATTTCACAAATATTATAGTGATTCAGATGAAGACACAGAAAGTGCAAAGCAAGATAAGTTTAAAAAAATGTAGCCAATGTAGGAGTTCTGACTGGTTGTAGAATGGTGTAGCTGGACATGAGAAGTTATCAATTTGAGAAGCATAGCTCCAGAGTTTTCTCTTATGATAGGGCTGAGTATCTACTAGACACTTCCTATGTGCCTTATGGCAGAGGGATGGAAATAAAGATTCAATAGGTTAGAATGAGCTGGGCTGTGTTATTCACAAGAGTTACCAAGTGGGAAGTGCTCTAGAATCTATAAGACAGAAGTGGGGGGGCAGTGAGGTACAATGAGGACTACACAAATCATGACACATTATTCAGACCTAAGAAAGAAGGGCATTGTGATATCACTGCAAGGTGGAGAGACCTTGAGGACATTCTGCAGAGTGGAGTCAGCTGAGCATAAATATAAAGAGTGTGTGACTCCATTGATAGAGGAGCGCAGAACAGCACACTGACTCACAGAGGCAGAGGTAGGTGGGTGGGGCCCCGGGTGGGCAGAGGCCATGGGGAGATTGCATCCAGTGGGATAGTCTCAGCTTTATAGTGTGCGGAAAGGCCTGGGGCTAAGGGCAGTCAACATACTTATTTACTTATTTGTTTCTTTTTGACCAGAGCATCACTTAGCTCTGGCTATTGGTGGTACCAATATAGATTGAACCACTCGTGTGCAAGTCCTGTGTGGTACTACTGTGCTATGTCTACAGCTGGCACCACACTGTACACTTATGAATGGTTAGGATAGCAAATTTTATGTTGTGTGCATGTTGGAGAAAAAAAATTAACCATGGTCACACTGTGATGTGACAACAGTATATGGAAGGGTTTTCTCAAATATTCCTAGAATAGACTGAAATGATTAACGTTCTCCTATGTGTACTTTACAGTTTTCAAAACTGGGGGAAATAAGGTGGCTTGAGATTCTGGACTTACCTACCCAGTTTCCAAGCAAAGACCAGAACCATCACTGGCTGGCCCTTCACTCCATGACTGTAGAGTTCTCTATGGGTTGGTGACTCACAGGCAGTGCCTCAGGCCTGGCTTCTGTGGGACTGTCCGTGTGTCCCTACCACTGTGATTTATGGAAACCATAGTCTACCAGGCTGCCCAAGAGGGACCCCTGCTCTCAGAGTGTCCCTGTGTCCCACCCACAGCATGGGCTGCTGGAGCCATAACCTGCACCCAGACGCGCTCCTTCTCCCCACTCCACATCCCCTCCCACCTGGATAGGTTAAGGGGCTCCTAACTAGTGGCTCTATCCTTCCTATCTTGTCCTCCTCCATCCCCTGGACACAGAAGCCAGGGGCACCATCTCAGTACACAGATAAGCCCCACAACTGCCCCAGGAGACAGTGTGTGCTGGCTTCCTTGGGCACTCTGAATCAAAGCTGGGCTTCCAGGAACCAGGTGCCAACATGAACCCTGGGTGGAATGAACGTCTCATACTATCAGATAGTGAAAGAGGAATCCAGATGGGTTCACACTGGCAGACATCCCATGTGGTGGGATTTCACTGAGTGCAACCCCGAAGAGATTTTCCTCAAGGTTTTTATTGACCAAAATGTGTATTACAACAAAGCGAAAAAGAAATATCAAAACATTTTAGGAGTACACTTGGTTGAGTGCACACATTACAGTGCACAAGGCCCCAAGTTCAAGCCCCTGGTCCCTACGTATAGAGGGAAAGCTTCATGAGTGGTGAAATAGTGTTTCAGGTCTATCTATCTATCTATCTATCTATCTATCCATCCATCTATCTCTCATCTATCCTCTGTCATCTCTATCTGCCTATCTCCCCCTTCCAAGTTCTATGTCTGTTTAAAAAAATAAAAGTAAAATAAGATTTTCTTTAAAAGCACACGTTTGTAAGGGTACACACATCAGGGTAGTTAAAGCTTGTAAAGTCACAAAGACCCTCTGGCACTACCCAACATCTAACTTCAAGTCAACTTCATAGATACTATACTCTGAGTGGCATGGTGTCACATCAAGGTATACAAGGTAAAAGCTGTTGACCTGGTTACTCACTGACTCTCCACAATCAGAGAACAGGACCTGCAGCAAAGGGAATGTGAAGTCAGTGCATGCAGCCAAGCATCCCTTAGTTAGATAGATGGCTCTTAATAATTAAGGAAATGGAGCAGTAGAGAAACAGTACTGCAATGCTGGGGACACATAGATCAGATATATCTAAGCTAGTACCCCAATGTCTCTGTTTCCAGTAAGCTATCTGACTGTTGCGCAAACACAGCTGGGTTATCAGGCCACAGCCTGAGGGTAGGCAAGGCAGCTGGACAGCTAATGCCTTAACTTGTGGAAGAGGCTATCAGTAAGCTGACTGATAAGAGGCTGAGTGTAAACCTGCTGTCTTTAGATTCAGTTACCACACCCTAGGTTTTAGGTAGAAATCATTTACTCCACCTTGTGTTCTGCTTCCTGCCCTAACCTAATATTTTGTACACAAAATTTCTGATTTTTTAAAGAGGATTTTATGTATTGAGAGGAGAGGAAACAGGAAGGGAGAGAGAGAGAGAGAGAGAGAGAGGGAGAGAGAGACTTGCAGACCTGCTTCACTGCCTGTGAAGCTTTGCCCCAGCAGGTGGGGTCCAGGGGCTTGAACTAGGATCCTTAGGATCCTTCCCCACTGTAAATGTGCTCAACCACTCAGCAACCTCCTCCCCATGTTTTGTAAACCTCATTTATAAAATGGACTCTGGATATACAGGGAGCTTTTTCTTTTTTTTTTTTTTTTCTGGCCTGCTCTCACTTCTATGACGATGTGGGTCAGTGCCAGAACACTATCTCATTTAGACACAGATCTCTAGTCTCTCTTATTAGTCCTTTGGGTACCCTGTGTCTCTAGCCCTAACAAGAAAACATTACAAGCACATATCAACAAGAAACATCATCATAAATCACAAGGTCCCTAACACTGAATTCTTTGCTGTGGCCTAGGAGGTGTCATGCTCTACTGTTCCCATCCCATATACCAACCCCTGCCCAACTCCTCTGCTCTGGCCAACCAGCCTTTGTTCTGACTTGATGCACACACCCCTTCCTTCCCTTCTTATCCTGCAGGGTGACAGGGTACCTCTTCCCATGCCTCAGGACTTCCTCTGCCCATGGTCTGTCTCTGAGTTTTGCAGATCTTCCCTGACAACCCTGCCTAATCTAAAACTTTAACCTGTTTCCATGCACTGATTTCTCTCCCTTTTATGTCATCATATACCCTGTAATTATTCACGTGTGAATGTCATTATAGAGATAATTATACACACGTGCATAATTTCTGGATACATGTCAATGTGTATACTCATATATCTATTAGCCTTATTAGATTATATACATTGTTAGAAATAGGGCCTGCATTTTGCACATCTCTTTCCTAAGCTCTCAGCACCATGGAGAGTGCACAGTAGAAACCAATGAACCCCTTGTGGAGGGAGAAATGAATGAAGGTGTTGCTGCCATGGAATTCTGCATCTTTTTAAGCTAATCTTAACTCTTTGTAATGCTAGGCCCAGGCAGTAGGCCTGATGGCTTTTCTTGCTGAAGAGCGTGACTGATTTAGATTGATGACTATCAACTCACACCTGAGAGCTCTTTAAGGGTAAGTTCTTCATTCAGGATCTGCATAAACCACCGGTCTCAGTCTTTTGGAGTCCCCCACTCCATTTGTCTGACCGTCACCACCTTCCCGCCAGCTGAGACATCTGGGTCCAGGTGCAGGTGGGACATTCTGAGATTGTGAGAAACTCATTTGTGAGGAAACTAACACCATGGTTGTTCCCTGGTGTTACCATCCCATATACCAACCCCTGCCATGGGTCATATTTGGTCTGGGAATACTAAAGCTCACGGCACTTGGGGATGCTTTCACCTCAAGAGGAGGGAATGGAAGTAGACTATCGGACCTTCTGTGTGGAGAGGCCTCTTCCCTGGCACAAACTCCTGACTCCGTTGCACACCAGATGTGGGGGCCCAGAAAGAATGTTCCGGGGCAGTAGGAGTGAGCTGGAGGTACAGGTCTCTATGCCCAATGCTAGTGTCACGACAAGAGAAGACCAGGGGACTTGTCTCATGGGCAATCAATTTACTGAACAACAAAGTAGGGTTTATAAAGGGTTGTAAGAGGAAGTAAATTATCCATTCCATATATGGTTTTGGAGAAGAGGGACAAAGAGAAATAGGTTGTTGAGAAAAGGGACAGAGCATCCCTAGTAAATGCTGAACAAGGGGTTTAGTTGATCAAAGGAACAAAGGAAGTAGGGTTATCATTAACTAGCAGACAGAGAGGAGCCTTAAAAGAGGAGATAGATCATGTAGGATTAGAAGGGTGGAGCAGTAAAGAAGATGTCCCTGGTTACAGTTTGACAGAGCAGAACAATGATGTGTGAGCTGTAGATCATCAGAGAAGATGGACTTCTATTAATCTGTGAGTAAATGAACCAACTGGTTTGAGAACAAGGAAATGGGCTGCATGCAGAGTGTTTTGTGAGGCAGAGAGACTGACAGAGGGAACTTTTTCCTGGTGGTCATTTTCTTCCACGCTCGATCTCAAGTAGAGAGAGACTGACAGAAAGGTCGTGCCATCCAGACTCCCACTTTTCAATAGGAGGTCCCACACCATGCTCAACCATGTCTCACAATTTCCCCACAGCAGATCATCTAATGGCTTCTCTCACTTCCTTCTAGATATTCAGCAGCAAACCCATGAAAGCCTCTCCCAGTTCCTTCTGCTTGCTGTCTCCACAGGACTTTGGGCTGTTAGACTGGATGAGGAGAATACAAAACAAAAGGACATTTTCATCTCCTTTTCTTTGATCTTGGCACCACTGATGTGCTGCTCAGGAATTTGATTCTGTTCTCAATTTTGTGGGAAGTGAGGGCTTCCTAAGGGGTATGCATTACATCTTTTCAGACTTCAAAACATGCAGGCTGCCAGTAGCTAGCCCCTGTGAAGCCTATCATTTATGTCTGAATTTAATTTATTTATATATTTATTTTTACAAATGCAGACATCAAGGAAGGAAGGCTGTTCTATATCAGCATGACTTCTGCAGGTGCTGCAAACATGTGTGAGGAGAATTACTTCACTGAGAGTCCAGAATTTACTGCTATATAACAGCTCTTTGTGTAAAGGGTACAAAACAAAACAAACGAACTCAAAACCTCTGTGGTGTTTTTCTGAAGTGGCTTTTGCATTATGTCCCCAGACTGACTGTTGGGTACACCGTGTTGTTGGTATGCTTCTAAAAACCCCTTCTGTTTCATTGGTTTAACCCCCCCCCCTTAACACTGTATTCTATTTACAAAACCACTGTTAACTAAGCACTACCCTGCCTGCAGGGCATTGGTTTAATCCCCACTGGTTCATGATGTCTTTTTGTTCCGCCCCCTCTCGTAGTACACCCTGATTTGCACCAGTCACTTTTCGAACCACCCTCTCTCTACGTCACATCCTGTTTCCCCATACTTGGCTAGTATATATATAAGGACAGGATTGTGATTAGAGTTTTTTTAGTTTAGGATAGATGGCTTAGATTGTGCTGCATTCCACACAAATTAAGAGATACTGCGTACAGCTCACCCATGAGTCCCTGGTTGTCTGTCTCCCGCTCGTGAAGCTAGTCTGGCACCGTGTCAAGCATAAACCACAGAATCAAATCCACCATGAGAATCTTCTGTGAAACGGGGATTGTTCTCAATCTTGCTGGTGGAGATAGCTAAGTGATCAGAGACTGCTGTCCTGTGTGTGAGGACAGAGTGCCATGGGAATCCAGAGAAGGGGCATGAATTCAGACTCAGTATTCAGGGAAGGCTTTGTGGGAATTTCTAGAGTATGACATGGGAAAGGTATTTTAGGCCAAGCTGCGGCCATTAAAAAATCACAGATCCAAGCTCTGGAGCCAGGAAGAGCGAAGGGAAAAGGGTTCAGCTTGCTCATTGGAGTGGGGTTTAGAGAAAGGCAAACACTCTTTCCTCTTAGTCAACACTGGTAAAGCTGGCTATCTGGAAACCTGTTAAGCCTAATCTGTGGATCCTGGTAGAAAGGGAAGGCCAGCTTTGGCTGTATTCACCTGTCTGGGAAGTGAATCTCATGGCATGGGGAGCAGGTCAGGAAAGAGACCTACATGAGTTCCAGGGTTCCCAGGAGACAGATACTCCATTTGTTGAGATCCTTCCCCTTCTTTGGACAGAGAGAAATTGAGAGAGGATGGGGAGATAGAGAGAGGGAGAGAAAGATAGACACCTGCAGACCTGCTTCACTGCTTGTGAAGTGACCCCTTGCAGATGGGCAACAGGGCTTGAACTCAGACCCTTTGACTTGGTAACATGTGTGCTTAACTGGTGCGCCACCACCCACCTCCCTTTGAGATTTCTTCTCTATCGAAGGGCATTTTCCAGCCTCCAGATCTCTCACCCCCTGAAAGCAAATCTGTTTGTGAAACTGCTCAGAGTCCAAAGGGAATCAGAATTGGCCCCTTCTCATGAGTCACCGCCATTCTTCCTTGTTGCAGCTTTAGTCCACCAAGAAGGGCTGTGACTTCTGTGAACCAGACAGATCTTGATTTTGTCCTTCTTTTTACCTTTCTTGTGTCCAAGTGACACTGGACAGAAATTAATCACACTCTGCTCCAGCTCAACAGCTTGAGTAAGATGCTGGTGGATGGAGGAATAATTGGGATACTCATCCTTACATTCATCTTTGTAGGACATCTGTTGACTCTATACTGTGCCAGCAACACTGGACACAATATTGTATTTTTAATAGCAGAGTAGTATTCCATACATATATATAATCTTTTATTTTTTTTGCCTCCAGGGTTATTGCTGGGGTTCAGTGCCTGCACAATGAATCCACTTCTTCTGGTGGTCATCTTTTCTGTTTTCGTGGATAGGACAGAGAGAAATTGAGAGGTGGTGGGAAGATGTCAGGGGGGGATAGGCACCTGCAAACCTGCTTCACCGCTTGTACAGTGACCCCATGGCAGGTGGGGAACTGAGGACTCAAACTGGGATCCTTGTGCTTCATACTATATGTGCTTAGCCCAGTACACCACCACCCATCTCCCTTATCTCATAACTTATCAATTCATCTGTCAATGAACATTTAGGCTTCTTCTTTTCTTTGGCTATTGTTAATAATTCAGCTATGAACAGAGGAGTGCATATGTTCCTTCAACTTAGTGTTTTCTGTGTCTTTTGGATAAATGCCAAAGAGTGATATTGCTGGGTTATAAGGTAATTCCTTTTTCTGGTTCTGTTTAAGGATTCCCTATATAGCCTTTCAGGGGCTGCGCTAATTTGCATTTCTACCAGCAGTGTAGCAAAGTCTCTTTCTCCACAGTCTTGCCAACACCTGTCATCTCCTGTTTTGTTGATGTAGGCCATTCTCACAGGTGTACCTACCTGGGAATTTTCAAAACATCCATGTGGTAGAAAAGACTAGAATGTTTCATGGACCCACCCCCATTCTCATAATGTTCAATATTACAAAACGAAGCTTTGCCCTTCATGTAAAGGACTAGGGTGTAGGGCTTTGATTCCCTCTGCAGCAATGGGTGGATGGGCATTCTCCACTCTGTTTCAGCTGGGGCTTTTCTGCTTTGAGTTAGGAGACCAGAGAACCCTGAATGCCACTCATGAAGAAAGACAGAGCCCCTTGCTTCCTTGCTTTCTGGCTGGAGTAAATGTGGCAGAGAAGGCTGGAAAAGTCACAGGAAGGCATAGAAGATGGTTGGTCTGGCTATGGCAGCCTGAGAGCCTGCTTACAAAGAGGGCAGCACACATCCTCCTGCTTATTTGGTGGCCCCAGCAGCAGCCCTCACAGCTCCCAGCTGTCCACCACTTCACTGTTATCCTGCCATTTGTCTGGCAGCCAGATCTCTCTGTCCTCTTGAACCATGTGCAGTTATGAACTCCAGAAGCAGCTGTTTTAGAAGTGAGCCAGCTCAGAACAAAATTAAGCCCACAGAAGGACAAATGGCAAGTAAGCAGATCAGCTTTGGTGTGACATACTTTGAACAAGCTCCTCACCAAGGAGTGTCCTCTAGTGCTGTAATGGAATCCCATCCTCAGACTGGTGTATATCGGAGAACACAGGTCACCGAACTGTTGAAATTTCAGGGCTGACCAAGCAGCCATTGTCATCTGAATCTGCTCACTGGTGGGAACTCAAGTCAGAGCTCAGGCTTTCAGATTCAGGACCTTGTAGTTTCAGTGTGTTGTAGAGAAAAGTTTAACTAGGATGCTTTGTAGGGGGATATCCTATCCTTTGGGATGTTCCCAATGCTTCTGAAGATGGTGGTGATGTCCTAGGCTGGATGTGACTGAGCCCTGCCCAGTGTTATCAGGGGGGCTGGCCCCAACACTTGGTCCTGAGAGATGACAGTTTGGGTGTTTAAGTGACACAGTGGACTATCGAGCAGCTGTAATCTCTGTCCATCCTCCTCCTTTCTTGGAAAGCCCTGATTTCTTTGGGGAAGCAGCCTGCTTCCACTCTTAGTTCACATGCTTTGGGCCATGCTGTATTCACAGGAAGGCTCAAGGCCTCAACTGGCATGAGTAGAGCATGCCAGCCCCAGGCCACTTACTGGCTGCAGCAAGGACATGGGGACCAAGGCTGGTCAGTGATAGTTCTAGGACATAACCTGAAACCACTGAGGTGAAGTGTTGTTCCCACTGGTTTGCCAAATTGACTAATAGAAACTAGATTTTCTATTACAAATTGTGCTGCTAAGAACATAGGTATACACAACATTAACCCCCAATAAAGAAATTAAAAAAAAGAAACTAGATTTTCTGGTGTTTCTCTGTATTGTTAGGGTATAAATATAAGAAAGCAAGCAGAGACAAAGGAGAAAAAGGGGCATGGGATGTCCTGGGCTCAGCCTTATCTGAAGTTGTAGGATCTGTAATTTTTCAATTACACGAGTCAGTAGGTTTATGCAAATGATTTTCATAGGTCCTTGTAAGTTAGATTTGCATTGATTTCACTTAAAGGGTTCCAAACTTGGAGACTAGTCCTGAAAATGTTAGATTCATTCTTTGCTTTCTCACCCTTTCTCTGTCATGTGTGACTTCAGCTGAGTCCTGGCTTTTGTTTTCGTATAATGTAAATTTATAGGTGCTGAATATTTAGCACAACTTCTTTTTTATTTAAATTTTTTATATTTATTTATTTCTCTTTTGTTTCCCTTGTTGTTTTGTTGTTGTAGTTATTGTTGTTGTTACTGATGTCATCGTTGTTGGATAGGACAGAGAGAAATGGAGAGAGGAGGGGAAGACAGAGAGGGGGAGAGAAAGACAGATACCTGCAGACCTGCTTCACCACCTGTGAAGCGACTCCCCTGCAGGTGGGGAGCTGGGGGCTCGAACTGGGATTCTTACGCAGGTCCTTGCGCTTAACCCGCTGTGCCTGATTCTCAGTACAACTTCTTAGTGCACACTGTGCTCAATACATGTTATGTCTCACGGTTTATAAGTTAGTGACAGCAATTGTAAGAGAAATTTAAGATATTCTCTGCCATATCATTGGCAACCTTCACAAAACCACCCTGACTTCTGACACTGTAACTTTGATATGGTCGTCTTCCTCCTCAAACATCCAAGGATGTGATTCTTTTTACCAACAGTCTGAGCAAAATCAGCACGCTCATCCACAGGAAGCCACACTTCTACTTCCTCACTTCCTACAGATCTGCGAACCTGCCGTGTCCACCCCACCCTGCCTGCCCACTCCTAGCTATCCCTGGGAAAGTCATCATGGAGGCCAAAATCTAGCTGCATAATCCCCAAAGCACTGTCACAACAGAACATGATAAATGTGTCACACGCCACTTCTGAAAGACCCAGAACAAACTCACATGCCCCAGAGCCACAGAGATAAAGCACTCAGAGGACATCTGGCTTCCCTTCCTGAGTGAAGGGTTAAGCGGAGAAAGAGCTCAAGCAGCATCAAATTTATGGGCCACAAGCCCGGGTTCTGATTCAAGAAGAAAGAAAGATGTACTAGGCTGGGAAGAATGTTGGAGGCATAAAATATGCTTGCAATCATATCCTCCCATCTCCTCCACCCACCCACCTTTCCACCTGTCCATTCATTCATTATCCATTTCAGGGCCTGAATATGTCAGTAGAAATTAAAATCATTCAAACATATTAAAAAAAACATTCCAACTGCAAAACAATAAGCTGACTATACACTTCCACTTTACCAGTCATATAGAAAAGAAATAGGCTTGCGTTGGATTTGATAGCAGTCTCAGCATGCATTAGAATTGGTTACAAATGCCTGTGCCTTATTTGGTGCTGACTTATGCTGCCAAGACTGACAGCATATAAAAACTTTGACAGCTGAACAAACAGCCCATCCACAGTCACAGTGCACAGAGACATCTTGACTTCCAGCAAGAGATCCTCACTGCATTCTTCCCTGCTAGTTGAAGGAGGTCCCAGCTCCATGCCTCCTCTAGTGGGTATGTAGTGGGACCTCTTCTATTCAGGGTGTTCTGGGAATCTCCAAACAAACTTGTGTCTGGCTCAGGAAGTGCAGAGTGAAGACCTGAAAAGCTCAGGTGGGGACCTCTTTCTCTTCATGAAGAAAAGATGCTCCCATTTGAAGCGTGGTCCAAGGGGCTCTTGATGTACAAACGCAACTTCAAATGTCATGAGCAAGATGCCTGGCTTCCTCTTGAAAGAAAAGGAAATAAAACTTCCTTTGCAACACACTTTGGTGACTTTTCTTCTTTTTTCCTTCCCTTGTAACTCAGGCTTTCTGAAAGAGTGCGTTCAGGGTAAGAGACGAAGCTCTGGCTTTGAGGAGGTGCTTTCAAGAAGGAACAGAGGGTTTCAGTCCAGGAACCATGTGAGAGGAAACCTCTCTGAGGAAGCGCTGTAGATTCCCAGAGCCCAGCTCTCAGGTTCTCAAACTGTGCCAAGCTTTCTGTGATGCAGACTGTGATGTCTACAAGACCACCATGCCTATGCTCCTGGGGCCTCCATCCCTTTCCTTGCAATGCCTGGATAATTACAATGTACTCCTCCAACAGCTTCAAGAGCAAGATATTGTAGACAGAGTCTTCTTTTCTGTCCATTATTTTGACTGATGCACCTGTGACTCACTGGACAGCTGCCCACCCGTCCCAGGACCCCAACACCCATATGCCTGCTTCTCAACATGCCCTCACACTGCTCCCAGGAGAGGCCACTCACTGCAGTGCACAGCCCCTCTGGCTGCTGTTCTGTGGGAAAACTACCTGTTCATAGGTCCTGTTGGGTACTGAAAGCAGAGTGAGGCCTTATAACAGGGTTCCTCTTTTTTCTAATTTTTAAAAAAGTTATTTGTGGTTAAAAGCTTCTAAGATTGCTGTGTGTAGTTCCACACCACACCCACCACCACAGTTCTGTCTGTGTCTCCACCCCCAGCCCCCCCCAAAGATAACCGGCAGAGTTCTTGCAAATCTTAGAAACAGTTTGCTTACATCTGGCTTTTTTTTTTTCAGGTTCATGTGCATCAGATCTCTAGTTTCCACGTATGAGTGAAACTGGTAGTTGTCTTTATTTACTTATTTTGCTAAGCATAGTTACCTCCAATTCCATCCATTTTGTCCCAAGGACAAAATACCATCTTTTTGATTACAAGGTAGTATTTCATGAAATATATATCTACCTCATAACTCCTTTAGCCAACCACATAACAGGATTTCCAAGGAGACTGAAAATGCATCTCTCAGTGAAATTGGAAAAGATGATGAAGCCTCAGAGTAAGAAATACATGATAAAAGGAAGCATTTCCCTCTAATGTGTGAAATGGTCTCAGTTTAAAAATGCTGTAACAAATGATTTGCTTCTTGTCCATAAGAACAGTTAGGACACAGTGCAGGGAAGTGGTGCAGTGGGGAGAGTGTCAGATTTGCAGCTGTGGGGTCCTGAGTTCAAACTTCAGCACTACACAAGCCTGAGTGATGCTCTGGCTTCTCTCTCCCTTTCATTTATAAGTAAATAAGTCTTTAAATTA
Source organism: Erinaceus europaeus (assembly GCF_950295315.1). Taxonomy (NCBI): domain Eukaryota; kingdom Metazoa; phylum Chordata; class Mammalia; order Eulipotyphla; family Erinaceidae; genus Erinaceus; species Erinaceus europaeus. Next base: position 34,821,845 of record NC_080182.1, on the reverse strand, counting down.
AAAGATTATTTAGGGCATTAAAATGGCAATCATTTGTCAGCATTGCAAACACTAGTTAGAAGAGACACATGCAGCCCTATGCTCATAGCTCATTATTCACAACAGCCAGAGTGGAAGAAGCCTAAATGCCCAACAACAGAAGACTTACTAAAGAAGTTATGGATATATGTGACATGGAATATTACTCTGTGATAAAAAGATGATATTATGTCCTTTGGGACAAAATGGATGGAACTGGAGGTAATTATGCTTAGCAAAATAAGTAAAGAGATGAAAGACAAGTACCAAATGGTTTTACTCATATGTCAAATCTAGAAATCTGATTCATATGAACTTGAAAAAAACAGAAGCAGGGAGTCGGGCTGTAGCGCAGCGGGTTAAGCGCAGGTGGTGCAAAGCACAAGGACCGGCATAAGGATCCCGGTTTGAACCCCGGCTCCCCACCTGCAGGGGAGTCGCTTCACAGGCAGTGAAGCAGGTCTGCAGGTGTCTATCTTTCTCCCTCTCTGTCTTCCCCTCCTCTCTCCATTTCTCTCTGTCCTATCCAACAACGTCATCAATAATAACTACAACAATAAAACAACAAGGGCAACAAAAGGGAAAAAATAAATAAAATAAATATAAAAAAACAGAAGCAAACAATTTCTAAGACTTGTGAAAACTATGCTGGTTATCTTTGGGAGGCAGGAGGGTGGCGATATGAAACCTTAGTGGTGGCTGTGGTGTGGAACTTTACATTATAATCTTATAATCTTTTAACAAACTATTAATAACAAATAAAAACTGTTTTCAAAAGAATGGCAAAATAGAAGGATGAATATGAGATTATCTCACTCATGGACAAAAGTTGAGAAATAAGAACAGAAAGGGAAACAAAGCAGAACTTGACTGGCTTTGGTGTATTGCACCAAAGTAACAAAGTAAAGGACTCTGGGGTAAGGAGGAGGGTTGAGTACTTCCAGGTCCTGGTGCATGATGGCAGAGGAGAAACAAGGTTGGGAGTGGGAGTATTCTGCAGAAAACAGAAATGTTACACAGTATCAACAACCACATTTACTGCTGACTGTAATATAAAGACAAAACAAAAGAAACCAAAGATTTTCTAGACACCTTGGCTATACTTCTTCCTCAGTATTCTTCCTATGCCCATTCCAATCTAGGAGATATCTCACCCTCGCCAAGAGCATCTGACCTCTACAGGGGCATTTCCACAGAGACATCCTCTCTCCCTCTCTCTCTCTCTCTCTTTCTCTCTCTCTCTCTCTCTCTCTCACACACACACACACAGACCCCCACTTCATCCTAGTCTCTCAGCAGTTACTGAACCAGGGGGCATGTCTTGTCATCAGAGGTCTTCTCTCCTGGTAACTATGACCATGTGCTCTAGTTTCCTCCTTGCCTGGCAGGACCCTGCTTCTCATTCTCCTCCACACTCCTTCTGAGATCCTGGCACCCCAGAAAGTCAAGCTGTCATAGCTGGTGATGCAAGAAGAGGCACCGCTTTCTTGTCTTGTCTTTTAAAGCACACTGAGACTTGCCCTGGGCTTGGCTCACATCGATGGCCCTGTGCTCTCTCCACATTATCACTGTGATGCTATCCTTTCTCTGGGCTTAAGGTTGTCTGCACTCAGATCATTCTCATGTTTGTTTTCTCAATCAATCCCTTTCCTGAGCATCCGATTGCTGGCTTTAATTGCTTTGGTTAGTGATGTCTCTTCGTGGAGATCTTTGCATCTCAAAAGAAAGGAAATCTTTATGGGCAATGTAAATATGTTCCCTGTCTTCATTTGTTTTAAGCATTTTGATAAATATCACTGGGGTCGAGCAGTGGTGCACCCAGTTAAGTACACATCATCCTGTGCAAGAAACCAGGTTCAAGCCCCCACTCCCTACATGCGGGGGGGGGGGGGAATGCTTCACCAGTGGTGAAGCAGGTCTGCAGGTGTCTCTCTGTCTCTCTCCCTATCTCCCCTTCCCTCTCAATTTCTTCCTTTCCTGTCAAGTAAAATAGAAAGAAAAAAAGGGGGGGGAATAAATGAATAAATGGCCACTGGGAGTTTTGTAGTATTAGCATTGAGCCCTAGCGATAACCCTGGAAGCAATAAAAAAATTTTTTTAATATCATCATCATCATGTGCTCGTGCCAGAGACTCAGAGCAAATCCAGAATGCATCTCAGTGCCACCTACTCTGACTGCCCCTAGCACAATGGTGTTTCAAGCCCTAACAAGGGATCACTAAGGTAGAGCCCGTTGTTGAGGGAGGGGCGCCTGCCCCATGCCTTCCCTTTACAGCCCTGGGGCACAGGTAGGGCCCTGGGAAATGCAGCTCACAGACCTCAGAGCAGATGGCCAGCAGCCAAAACTCTGGGTGTCAGAGGGGGGGCTCAGGCGGCTGCTTAGCTAGAATGCTAGAAGAGGCTTCATTGTGCTTGACCTTGAGGACTGCTGGGTTTTGCTGCAGACTGCTTGCAAGCACAGCTGCTGAGAACAGCCAGACTTTAGACAGGGCAGCCCCAGGACAACAGTCGCCATGGAGAAGTGTCTCCAGGGTACTCTCCCAAGGTCTTCTGCTATGAAGATACAACAAAATTCTGCTCTGGGGCTCAGAATAACATTTTTATAATAATACTGTGCTTTCATGAAAATACAATTGATGCAGCAGTAAAAACAAAACTCATACTTAATGGAATAGCTATAAGAATTTTCCATTTACTTATTTATTTTTTTTTAAATTTTCATTGCCAGCAGGGTTATCGCTGGGGCTTGGTGCCAGCACCATGAATCCACTGCTCCTGGTGACCATTTTTTTCCCACTTTTTTCTTTTCCTTTATATTATACTATAGGACACAGAGAAATTGAGAGGGGAGGAGAGGTAGAGAGGGGAGGAGAGATAGAGAGGGAAGAAGAGAGACATCTGCAGACCTGCTTTACAGCTCATGAAGCTTCCTTCTTGCAGCTGCAAAGTGGGGGCTTGAACCCAGGTCCTTCTGTATAATAATATATCCACTTAACGTGGTGTGCTACTGCTCAGCTCTCCATTTTACCTTTTAACATATTTATTTGATAGGGACAGAAAGAAAGTGTGAGGGAAGGGGAGGGTAGAGAGGGAGAGAGACAGACACGTGCCGTACTACTTCACCTTGTGCCAAGCTCCCCCACCCCCCAGCAGTAGGGAACCTGAGGCTTGAACCTGGGCACTTGCACATTGTAACCTGTGTGCTCAGCTGGGTGCACCACTGCCTGGCTCCATTTATTTTACAACTCCCACCTTCGTTTCAAGAGACAATTAGTGCTTCTCATTTGATGGTTATTCTCTCTGAATATGCAAACAGGTGTGCATATTTATTACTCTCCCCTGCTCTGTCAGAAAATAAGCCATGTTGCATGGCCTTTTCTGCGACATTTTTTTCTTGAAAATGGTTGCTATAGATACACATGCACACAGAGGCCTTCTGTCCTTTCTAGCAGCTATTTCCCTGACTTCATCTATCTTATCTTATTTTGTCAACTGTGAGCAGAAAGATTGCTCCTGAGACGTTACTACTAATAGCAAAAAGAAAAAAAAAAATCCTTTCCTCGGGTTTATGGGGGAGTAGGGATAGGACCCTGGGATGAACACCTGTAAAGTGGACCTGCTACAAATGCATGTTCTCAGTCCAAGGAGCCTCTGAGGATTTCCAGGGACCATTGTGAACCTCTACATAGACGAGTCAGTGGGTCAGAGCCCTTTCTCCACCTGGCCCTGAAACAGCACCATCAGAACGCCTCGACTGAGCAGTTTTTTCTAGGACTCAGTTTAATTGCCACCAGCTCTGGCAGGGTGCTGTCAGGTACCACGTAAAGTGGATCAGGAGGAACATGCCAGAGGAGACATGGGGGTGATTAGCACCCACACTTTTCTTCCTCTGCTTGACAACAGAAGAAATATGTTTGTTTTTTCTTCCAGGCTGTTTATCTCAGGGTCTCGCTGAAAGTGCAGCAGCATCTCAGCTCCACTCTGATGTCCATAAAACATACCTGGATAGGTTGTGTGTGTGCAAAAGTCTAGTTTTAATAAACCTCCATGCTTTTTGCCCTAAACTGAGCCCATGGCACCCAGTAGGGTAAACACAGACACTGTCACAGACATGGCCACCAAGATCCTGAGAGAAGATCCCACAGCCAGGAGGCTGGGGACAAGCTTTTCTTTGCTTCTGGGAAGATGGATGACTTCCTGACAAAGTCTTTATTTTCATTGTGGTGGGCTGTCAGCACGGCCATTCATCATGGGCTGAATTAAGAGGGAGAGAACAGAAGAAAGACGGCCCTCTGCGAAGCAGCTGGGGGACATACGGGCAGCAGATCCATCAGCAGGACACTGGCTGCTGTCTGCTCATCAATTGCTTCTCATTGAGTTTCAGGACAGACAGCATCGGGCCTTCATCCACAGCCTGGTCCCAAGCAGACAGACTGCCTCTGCCTTGCTCCTGCTCCAGCCTCCCATCCTGTGGGGCACTCCATGAGAAGGCAGGTTGAACCCAGGCCATGTTGTCAAGGATTTCGATGAAACTCCTTTCTGGCACTCACCAGGGTAGCCCTGCCCCATTTACCACTGCCTTAAAAAACTGTCAAAACAAATGGGCTGAAGGAGCCAGGCAGTGGCATACCCTTACCATGTGTACGGACCTGGGTTCAAGACCCTGGTCCCCACCTATAACTGGGGAAGCTTCCTGAGTGACGAAGTAGTGTGTCTGATGTCTCTCTTTCTTTTCCATCTCTTATTTCCCCCTTCCCTCTCAATTTCTCTCTATCTTGTCAAATAAAAAGGAAAAATATGGCCCCTGGGAGTGGTGGATTCATCATGAAGGTATAGAGCCCCAGCAATAACCAGGGTGGCAATAAAAAAAAATAAGGGGAGTTGGGCTGTAGCACAGCGGGTTAAGCGCAGGTGGCGCAAAGCACAAGGACTGGCATAAGGATCCCGGTTCAAACCCCGGCTCCCCACCTGTAGGGGAGTCGCTTCACAGGCAGTGAAGCAGGTCTGCAGGTGTCTATCTTTCTCTCCTCCTCTCTGTCCTATCCAACAATGACGACAACAACAATAATAATTACAACAATAAAACAACAAGGGCAACAAAAGGGAATAAATAAATTAAATAAATATTCAAAAATAAATAAATAAATAAAAACAAACCAACATACAAAAGCTAAATGGGCTGAAGAGATGACATCAAATACTCAGGGGTGCAGAAGGGAATGTCTGTGCTCACACTCAGCATAATAAATGAAAGAACAGAATTTTCCCAGGTGTTCGCAGAGCCGACATCCACAGAGGATGTGCACACAGATTTCTACTGGGCTGGAGTGATAGGCAGCTGTTGTTTAATTTTATCCAATATACATATACATACTCCTTCTGTCAAAGCTAGTTTCCTGACTCTGAGGTTTCAGCAAAGCTTGCCTTCTGCCATGCTCACATGTTGTATTTCCAGTTGGGCCCAATGCCTGTTCTCTCTCTCTCTCTCTCTCTCTCTCTCTCTCTCTCTCTCTCTCTCTCTCTGCCTCTAGGGTTATCACTGGGGCTCGGTACCTATACTATGAATTCACTGCTCCTAGAGGCTATTATTCCCATTTCTGTTGCACTTGTTGTTGTTGTATAGGACAGAGAGAAGAGGGGGAGAGAAAGACACCTGAAGACCTGCTTCACCATCCATGAAGTGACGCCCTGCAGGTGGCTCAAACCAGGATCCTTACACCAGTCCTTGTGCTTCATGCCATGTGCACTTAACCTGCTGTGCTACCATCTACCAATCCCTCCCCCACCTGTTTTCAAGGTCAGAGCATCTGGACTTAGATGAGGCAGGTCCCCAGATCACAGAATGAATCCAGGGCCAGAAGAATCAAAATTTCTAGAAGCTTAAAATATTTGCTGACTTGAGAGGAAACAGAAATGAGAAAGGCCTTGAAACCCACCCTGAGGACAGCATTGGAACCACTGGAAGAAACTCCCTCTGTACTAAGAATAGAGAAAGGCAATTAGATCAAGACTTGAGAAGACAGTGCTGAGAAAATTAGTATCCAGAACCTTCCATTCAAGAAGCTTAAGGTTGGAACTCTACTTTTAGAAGCTGGTAGGGAGGGAGGAAAGTTCAGAGCTTTCTATGGAAGGGTCAAGATAACCCTACTAGTGTGTGCTGGGACCCTGGGAATCTGTATTCTCAACGACCAAGTGTTGGATATAAAACATTCTCATAGACACTTATCTCACTGGATCTGAATAAGCCAGAAAAAAATTATCCACCTCTAAAATTAAAGTAAACCCAAATTACTAGAGCCCCAACCTTTGTGGCAGAAACAAATGAAAATCTTCCCTAGAGAAAGATAACATCACTCTAAGCCATGACTCATTCTGACAGTTCTTAGAAAACAATGTCTGGCACATAGTCAAAGGGAGGAAGACATGCAAGAAACCAAGACTGCAGGAAGAAAAATTACCATAGGAAAAATTAGCAGCAGTAAGCCCTGTATAATGTATTCAGATACTGGAGTTGGCCTTTAAAAGAGCTACACATATTATTTCAAGGAATTAAAAGATGAACAATCTGACAGACCATAGGGTACTATACAAGTGACAGAGATGATCCTAAGTGAATCAGACACAGAATGGAAACACAAACCCTGAAATGAAGGGTTCAGTGGAAAGTTCCACCAGCAGATTACATGCAGTTTCAGCAGTGGATCAGATCCATGCTAAAGATGGAGCTAGTATCTTTTGTAGAGGAGAACTTCTCTATTCCAATAGAAAGTGACTTATTAACACTTTTCTTCAGGTTAGTGCTGTCTTGTGTCCTTTTTAAAAGTGTGAACTTCTCTTTGAGGTCATGAAGATAGTCATCAAAATCACCTAAAGTCTTCCTCTGCCTCAGTTATGTCAGCAAGGCATCCTAGTTCCTTTGTGTGTCTGTGTGTGTAGGGGTTACAGGTCAGCTTTTTATTTCACTCCCATATTGTGTCTAGCTATCTTAGCACCATATTGATAAAAGCCTCTTTCCCATCACTTTTCTTTTAAATATTTTTATTAGTGATTTAATAATTATTAACAAGATTGTAAAATAACAGGGGTATAATTCCATACAGTTCCCACCACCAGAGTTCTGTGACCCATCCCCTCCATTGGAAGCTTCCCTATTCTTTATCCCTCTAGGAGTATGCAGAAAGTGGGAAGTTTGGTTTCTGTAATTGCTTCTCCAATGGACATGGGTGTTGGCAGGTTGATCCATATCCCCAGGCTGTTTCTATCTTTCCCTAGTGGGGTAGGGATCTGGAGAGGTAAGAATTTGGGACAGAATCAATTTTCAGAGTGATGAGAAGACAAGACTGTCTTTGTGACTTGAGAGGCTGTCATCAAGTAGTGAGGACATTTGTATAGTCTGTAGTTAGAAGAGGTTTTGTGTGGCTGGGAGTATGGTTCAATCTGCCAACACTCATGTTCAGCGAAGAAGCAGTTGCAGAAGCCAGACCTTACACCTTCTGCAACCCATAATGATCCTGGGTCCATACTCTTAGAAGGATAAAGAATAGAACAGCTTTCAAGGGAGGGGGTGGGAGATGGAGTTCTGGTGGTGGGAATTGTGTGGAATTTTCCCTCTCTTATCCTATGGTCTTGTCGATATTTTTATAAATAAATTTTTAAAAAAAGGAAGAGGCACTGTATGCAGGATATATGGACCCCAAGTCACAAGAACCCCATGAACATGTGCAAGATTTGAACAATCACCAGGAGAGGATATCCAAGTGGCCCTAAGCATATGAGATGATACTCAGCCTCATTAATAATGAGGAGATGTCAATTAAAACCAAAGAGAGTGGCCAGTGAGAACTGCTAACTCAGCCAGCGGAGCCCAGGTCTTGCATGCCTGAGGCTCCAGGTCCTGTCTCTGATACTGCATATATCACAGTGGGCTCTGAACTTTCTTTCTTATATTCCCCTCATTTCTTATGAAACTTTTTTCTTTCTAGCTCATGTGGAATAAATATATATTTTTTAAAAAGCTGAAAGACATAGTCACCAGAGTGGTTTCAATGAAAGAGACAGACTGACAATTGTAAGTACCAATAGGAACTCTCAGGCACGCTGGGGAAATGCTGGTGTACAACTCTGGGAACTGTGTAAGGAGAGCTACCTTAGCTGAGGATGTGCAGACCCACCATCTGGCCAGTCTACTGCTAAGCATACATGCAGCATACTCATGCACATGTGTAACACGTGGCAGAAGACAAGGATACTCATGGCCGCAGATTTATAACAGGCTTTAGCTGGGAACAATTCATGACACAGAGTGGCTAGGCAAAGAAATGGCAATATATCCCAGAACAAACATATAGCAATTAAGTAGAGTTGATAAATTGTGATCTCACCATAGAATGAATATATAGCAAAGGAAACGAATGTGTTATTCGTATGACAGGAGGGATGACTCTCACAGGCATGATTAAAAGAACTCAGCCTCAAGTGTTATATACTGTCAAGTCCGTTGGTATAAAGTTCAAAAGCAGCTGACCTGACCTCCAGTTTTTGGTGAATGCAGTCATATGTGGTAAAGCAAACAGCCATTACTTAAAAGTAAGGATAGTGATTGTCTTTGGGGAGAGGCCAGAATGAGGAAGGAAGGGCTCTGGGTGGTGGTGATGTTCTATTTCTGGGTGTGGAATTCCTTTAAGCTTCATTCATTGAGCATTTTTGAATTCACCAAATGTAATCATTTATTAAACTGAAGTATTTTTGACTAAACTTCTTTGTGAGGTGTCTTAATGTACTTTCGAATTAAATATTTCACAACTAGAAAGGTCTAAAAATTTCAGGATTGGACAGTTAGTCCATGCAATCTCAGACTCTGGGACATACCCTGTACTGTATTCTGGGAGAAGGATCTGGAATCTGATACCTAGGTTTTTGTTCAGCTCTTGGAGAAGGTATGTGGACAGAAGTGAACTATTTCACATTTATGTCTTAATGAGCTCAGAATGTGACATGAAACAAAGCCTGTAACATACTGAGCAGCTGTTGGGCACCTCGGATAGCCTGTTCAGTTATGAACCCTCCAGAAATGCAGTCCCACGGGTAGTCCGTCCAAGTTATACCGGGGCAGGCCAGGCAAGGTTTGCCTCCACACATTCCTCCAGCTTTTACCTCTCTTAGGCTGTAGTCATGAGTGGTCACTGGAGAAACAGCAGGACACTGTCAGCTAAGAGAGGCAGTGTCTTCCCTCAGATCTTCTCAGAGTCAATCACCTTCATGGCCCAGTTGGCAGCTGTGGGTCATGCATGCATGCAGCCTTGGCATCTCACAGACAAACGAATAAGCCAAAGGGTGAGCATCATAAGGTGGTGGTCCTGTTTTCTGATTTTATGTTTGGGGAGAAGTTAAGTCGATCTCTCTAGGTGATTCATTGAGGAATCATCAAGGGTGCTGATGTCTCAGAACAGACAACTGCAACTTATGCAACTTAACTGATTCAGTTAAGTGGAATTTAATGTGGTTGCTTCCTCTGTTGTGCTGTTTTTTTTCCCTTCTGATCTTTCAGCACAAGGAATCAGGTTGACCTCAAGAGCATTGTTCTCTGTCAGCTGTTATGACTACTGAGACAAAACCCAAGGTCCACAGCACTGCTCCCCAGACAAGAAGAGGAGAGGGCTGATGCTCTCTGGCACCAGCTTAACTTCCTGATAAAAGGTTCTTCCTCATCTATCCCCATCTCAGGCTCCCTCAGACCAGAGCTGTGAGGAGTGAATCCTTTAAGAATGCAGGTCTCTAGGGTCTGGGCAGTGGTGCATACGGTTGAGCACACAGGTTACTATGCACCTAGGTTTGAACCCCCACTCCCCACCTGCAGGGGGGAAGGCTCGGGAGCGATGAAGCAAGTCTGCAGGTGCTTTCCTTGTTTTTAAAAAATTAATTGCTTTATTGGGGGGTAAATGGTTTACAGTTGACAGTAAAATACAATAGTTTGTACATGCGTAACATTTCCTAGTTTTCCACATAACAATTCAGTCCCCACTAGGTCCTCCTCTGCCATCATGTTTCAGGACCTGAATCCTCCTCCCACCCTCATCTTTTACTTTGGTGCAGTACACCAACTCCAGTCCAGGTTCTGCTTAGTGTTTTCCCTTCTGATCTTATTTTTCAACTTCTGCATGAGTGAGATCACCCCATATTCATCCTTCTGTTTCTAACTTATCTCACTTAACATGATTCCTTCAAGCCTCATCCAAGATGGGGTGAAGAAGGTGAGTTCACCATTTTTAATAGTTGAGCAGTATTCCATTGTGTATCTAGACCACAACTTGCTCAGCCACTCATCTGTTGTTGGACACCTGGGTTGCTTCGAGGTTTGGGTTATTATCAATTATGATGCTAATAACATAGGTATACACAAATCTCTTTGGATAGGTGTATTTGGTTCCGTAGGATATATCCCAGGAAAGGAATGGCAGGGTCACAGGGTAGGTCCATTTCTAGCCTTCTGAGAGTTCTCCAGACTGCTCTCCACAGGGCTTGGGCCAATTGATTTTCCAAGCAGCAGTGCAGGAGGGTTCTTTTGTCTCCACAACCTCTCCAGCACTTGCTGCGGCTGTCATTTCTGATGTCTGACATTTTCATAGGAGTGAAGTGGTATCTCATCGTTGTCTTTATTTGCATTTCTCTGACAATCAATGACGCGGAACATTTTTTCATGTTTATTGGCCTTTTAGATCTCTTCTGTGGTGAGTATTCTGTCCATGTCCTCTCCCCATTTTTGGATGGGGTCATCTTTTTTGTTGTTGTTGCAGAGTTTGGTGATCTCTTTATATATTTTGGTTAGTAGCCTCTTGACTGTTGTATATGTAAAGATCTCCTACCAATCTGTGGGAATTTCTTCTTTGGGTGGTGGTTTATTTTTGCTGTGCAGAATCTTTTTAATTTGATATACTCCCACTGGTTTATTTTTGTTTTAGTCTTCTTTGTAACTGGATTTGTATCATTGAAGATGCCTTTAAAATTTTTAAAATATTTTTATTTATTATTGGATAGAGACAGAGAGGAATTTAGAGGGGATGGGGAGACAGTGAGGAGACAGAGAGACACCTGCAGCCCTGCTCCACCACTCGTGAAGCTTTCCCATTGCAGGTGGCGACCAGGGTCTTGAACCTGCAACCTTGAGCACTGCGAAGTGTGTGCTAACCAGGTGCACCACCGCCTAGCCCCCTCAATGTTTTCCTCTAAGTATTTGATAATTTCTTGTCTAACATCAAAGTCCTTGATCCACTTGGAATTTACTTCTGTGTTTTGGTTAATATGGTCTCTCCCCTGAGTGTGGGCGGAAACATGTTACATTCCATTTCTCTTTACTTTCCCATTTTTCATTCAGCTGCATGTTTGTCTGATTACTCACATAACCTTGAAAAAACCCAGAGGGGTATATCAATAGATGCAGAGAAAGCCTTTGACAAAATCCAACACCCCTTTATGATCAAAATGCTATAAAAATGGGAATAGATAGAAAATTCCTCAAGATAGTGGAGTCCATATATAGCAAACATACAGCCAACATCACACTCAATGGTGAAAAACTGGAAGCATTTTCCCTCAGATCAGGTACTAGACAGGGCTGCCCACTATCACCATTACTATTCAACATAGTGTTGGAAGTTCTTGCCATAGCAATCAGGCAGGAGCAAGGAATTAAAGGCATACACCCTGGAAGAGAAGAAGTCAAACTCTCCCTAATTGTAGATGGCAAGAACATAGTATACACAGAAAATCCTAAAGAATCCAGCAAGAAGCTTTTGGAAATCATCAGGCAATACAGTAAGGTGTCAGGCTACAAAATTAACATACACAAGTCAGTGGCATTCCTCTATATAAACACTAAGTTAGAAGAAGATGAAATCCAGAAATCAATTCCTTTTACTATAGCAACAAAGACAATAAAATATCTAGGAATAAACCTAAGAAAAGAAGTGAAATACTTGTATACCGAAAATTATGAGTCACTACTCAAGGAAATAGAGAAAGACACGAAGTGGAAAGATATTACATGTTCATGGATTGGAAGAAGTAATATCATCAAAATTAATATACTACCCAGAGCCATATATGAATTTAATGCAGTCCCTGTCAAGATCCCAACTACATATTTCAGAATATAACAAATGCTACAAATGTTTATCTGGAACCAGAAAAGACCTAGAATTGCCAAAACAATCTTGAGAAGAAAGAACAGAGCTGGAGGCATCACACTCCCAGATCTCAAATTATATTATAGGGCCACTGTAATCAAAACTGCTTGGTACTGGAACATGAATAGACACACTGACCAGTGGAATAAAACTGAAAGCCCAGAAGTAAGCCCCCACACCTCTAGACATCTAATCTCTCTCTCTCTTTTAAATATTTATTTATTCCCTTTTGTTGCCCTTGTTGTTTTATTGTTGTAGTTATTACTGCTGCCGTTGTTGCTGGATAGGACAGAGAGAAACAGAGAGAGGAGGGGATGAAAGAGAAGGGGAGAGAAAGATAGATAGATACCTGCAGACCTTCTTCACCACTTGTGAAGTGACTCCCCTGCAGGTGGCTCAAACTGGGATCCTTACACCAGTCCTTGCGTTTTGTGCCACCTTCACTTAACCTGCTGTGCTACCACCCAACTCCCTGGACATCAAATCTTTGACAAAGGTGCCAAGACTATTAAATGGGGAAAAGGGAGTCTCTTCAACAAATGGTGTTGGAAAAAATGGGTTGAAATATGCAGAAGAAGGAAACTGAACCACTATATTTCACCAAACACAAAAGTAAATTCCTAATGGATAAAGGACAAAGTGAAGTTGCCCTTGTTTATGGATGTGTGTGCTGTCTGGAACCTCTTCGAGTGTGCTTGTAGAGTAAGATGGGGTCTATTCCCGTGAGGGTATAAAAGAAATCATCCTGCTCCCCACTGGGTTTTTCTTTTTCTTTTGTTTTCTCTACCATTCTCTCTCTCTCTTATTTTTTTTCCCATTATTGGGGGATTAATGGTTTACATTCAACAGTAAATACAATAGTTTGTACATACATAACATTTCTCAGTTTTCCACATAACAATACAAGCCCCACTAGGTCCTCTGTCATCCTTTTCCTTCTCCCCCACACACCTCAGAGTCTTTTACTTTCCTGAAATACACCAACTCCAGTCCAGGTTCTGCTTAGTGTTTTCTCTTTTGATCTTGTTTCTCAACTTCTGCCTGTGAGTGAGATCATCCCATATTCATCCTTCTGTTTCTGACTTATTTCACTTAACATGATTTCTTGTCACCGAGCAGGGACTGGAACCCAGGTCCTTAAGCATAGTAATATGTATGCTCAACCTGGGTTCCAGTCCCTGCTCGGTACCTGCAGGGGGGCTGGGTTTCACAAGTGGTAAAACAGGTCTGCAGGCATCTCTCTTCCTCTCTCCTCTATCACTCCCTCCTCTCTCAACTTCTCTCTGGCCTGTCAAATATAGTAGAAATAAAATTAAGAAATGGTCGCCAGGAGCAGTGGACTTGTAGTGCCAGCAGCAAGCCCCAGTGACAAACCTGGTGGCAAAACAAGAAAGAGAGAGAGAGAGAGAGAAACAAAACAAGTTGCTACCTAGGTCTCTTCCTAGTGAACACAGCAGCCTTGAAACTGAACTCTAAATAAGCACACATTCCAAAGAAAGAGGACCCAGTCAGAATGCTAGCTCACCTGGTAGTGAGCTTTGCACCACACTGAAGCACAATGGCAGCAGGGCAGGAAAGCAGTGGTACTGCAGTACCTCTCTTTCTCTTTCTTCATCTCATTCTCAGTCAACCCAGAGCAGTGCTTGCATGCTTGAGGTCTCTCACTCACTCATGCACGCTAAATGTAGAATGAATGACAGATGAGTGCCTGAATGAAGCCCTGAGGGAGGGAGGGAATGTGTGAAGGCCTGGACAGTGACCTGTGCTCTCTTGTGATCAGTATCAGGCTGGAGTTGAGCTCCATGTCTGCTCTCTGCATCTGCCATGAAGATCAGTCTTTGGTCCCTGGGTGTGGAGCAATTAATTGACCTAGAGACCCAATGGCTGGGCCTCTCCCAAGCTTCTGTGCTTGACCAGGGACTGAGCACGGCAGGGATAAGGCTTCTTGGTAGAAACAAGGCTTTTGGTACAGGGGACAAAGGATAGGTGCCCTGAATAATTATGGGCAGATACAATGTAGTGACCGAAACACATGCATGGAGACGTCAATGGTGGGCAAATGAATACAAAATATAGCCTCTGGATTCAGGGATCTTCAAATGCTGGCTCAACAAGTACCTGTGAGACCTAGAACAAGTTACATTATTTCTGTGTGACTAACTCTCCTTAAACTTAATTTGATATTAACAGGGTATTGCAAAGATTAAGTAAGTTAATATGTCTAAATGATACATCACAATTCTAGAAACATCATGTAATTCTTAGCTATTGTGGAATTTTCCCACATGGTATAAAAGAATCAATTTCATTGTAACTCAACATGGACTTGCACTTTCTTCCTTCTTTCCTTTTTATTTTCACTATTTCTTTTTGCATCTCCAAATATAGACCAACCATCCTATGAACACTATTAAAAACAGAAGCAGCAGCTAGCAGCTGGCACTGTCAGGAGTCATTTTGGTGCAGAGCTATTTCCTATGACCCCCCACCCTCACTTCTGAGGAATCACCATTTGTTTCGGGGATGCCTGTTTGCATAGACTATTCTGGGTGCATAGACGTTGTTCAGTAGCTTCAGTTAGTACAACTTACAGTTAACTTTGTAATCTATTTCAGTGCAGTCAGAGATGACATCAAAATGGCCATTACTACAAGTGAAAGAACCTCAGTGAAAATGTTTGTCCTTTAATTGTCCTTTTGTTCAAAGCAAGAGACCAGTCATTAAATTCTGAGTTATGATCTGTCATCAAATGAATATTACTTTTTTAAAGTTTTATTTTATTTATTTATTTATTTATTTTCCCTTTTGTTGCCCTTGTTGTCTTTTTTATTGTTGTTGTAGTTATTATTGTTGTTATTGATGTTGTCGTTGTTAGGACAGAGAGAAATGGAGAGAGGAAGTGAAGACAGAGAAAGGGAGAGAAAGATATACAGCTGCAGACCTGCTTCACTGCCTGTGAAGCGACTCCCCTGCAGGTGGGGAGCCGGGGGCTTAAAACGGGATCCTTATGCCGGTCCTTGTGCTTTGCGCCACATACACTTAACTCACTGTGCTACCGCCCGACTCCCGAATATTACTTTTTGAATGAATGTTATGTTATCACACAGAAAAAAAAAAACAAAAAACCTATGGAGTTTGTAGATCTTCTGTGACACTATCCAGCGATCTCCCCTTTCCAAAGGCCCAGGAAAGGTGGCAGACATTGGCACAGGGCACTGATCTTGTCAGAAAAAATAAGATATACTTTTGACCACTTCCCTAAAGATTACAAAGGTACTAAAAGATATAAACTGTGTCACATCTTCTCAGTCTTGGGAACAAACAGATAAGTGAATTTTTAAATTGCAAGAAAGATTTGCCCTCAGCACCTCATTCAAACTCCTCCTGTCAAAGTCACCAATGGCCTTCATATTCCCCTCAAGGTAGTGTGAAAATTCTCAGGCCTCATCTTCCTCTGTAATCAGATCCACATAGCTAATTCTTCTCCTTCATGAACTGTATCTTCACTTTGTTTAGACGGACCACACATTACTGGTTTCCACCCCACCACGATAGCTACTTAAGTTTTTAAGTCTCCTCTACTATTTCCTCAACTTTCCCTTAACTCAAAATGTTGGAGGTAGTCTTATTCCAATTCCCATCACATATTTATGTACATGCACTTTCTGAGTAATGTCAAGTCTAGTGGTTTTAAATACCACCATGCAGATTATAAAATGCCTGTCTCTCCCTGAAATACTCTCCTAACTTTAGACTAATCAATCCACCCTCATCTATGGAGCATCCTTATCCACAGACAGGGAAAACTAACAGGCCAAACTGACTTCTGAACCTTCCACCAAACCCAACTTCACATGGACCATTTGCCAACATGTTGATTCCAATTCTACCCTGTTAGTTCAGATTAAAAAAAAAAAAATCATTGGTCCATCCCTGACTTTTGTTTCACTCTCTCACTTAACTGGTATATGAATCATCCCAGCAAATGGAAATCTGACAACTAGAAAAAGAAACTCAAAACTGGGAGTCAGGTGGTAGTGCAGCGGGTTAAGTGCATGTGGCACAAAGTGCAAGGACCGGCATAAGGATCCCGGTCCAAGCCTCCAGCTCCCCACCTGCAGGGGAGTCGCTTCACAGATGGTGAAGCAGGTCTGCAGGTGTCTCTCTTTCTCTCCCCCTTTCTGTCTTCACCTCCTCTCTCCATTTCTCTCTGTCCTGTCCAACAATGACAACATCAGTAACAACAATAATAACTACAACAACAATAAAAAAGACAACAAGGGCAACAAAAGAGAAAATAAATAAGTAAAATTAAAAAAAAAGAAACTCAAAACAAGGGTATCACGGTAGATTAGATAAAGGAGAAGAGCGATGAATGAGAAAGCGAGTAAGAGAAAATATCTAGACTAAAATACAGGGAGAATGAAGGATAAAAAATGAGAGGACTGGGTGGTGGCACACCTGGTTAAGCACATATATTATTATGTACAAGGACCTGGGTTTGAGGCCCTATCCCCAACTACAGGGACAGAGCTTTATGAGTGGTGAAGTAGGTGTGCGTGTGTCCCCTCTTTTTCTCTCCTTCTCTATCTCCCCCTCCTCTCCCAATCTCTCTGTCCTATCAAGTATAATAGAAAAAGAAAAACAAACTGAGGAAGATCATAAAAGACTCAGGGGACACAATGAAAAGATTTAATCTATGTTTAGAACTACAGCAAGAGGGGACAGAATGAGAACAGAAACAATATTTGAAAGGAGTAAATGACTGAGAAGTGTGAAAAGTAGATAAAGTGACAAAAATGTAGAAAATCACATTGGTGGGAGCCCAACGAACTAAGGCATGGCAGGAGAAAATGTAAAATAAGTCTTTATTCATAGTAGAGTAAGGGAGAGAGAGAGAGAGAGAAAGAGAGAGGGGGGAAGAGAGAGAGAGAGATCTTAAGAACAGAAAGAAAAACGACAAAGCATAAACTTCAAAGGAAAAAAAAAATTAGAAACAAAAGAAGCTAGAGATCCAAGAACTGACATGTTCAAAACGATTAAAGAACTCCCAACAGAGAAATCTATGCCCCAGAGTGAATATGGACAAAGGCATTTTAAGATGGCAATACTTGAGGAATGTGTCACTATCAGGCCTGCAGTGTTAAGAGGGGTCTTCAAACAGGAGATATATCTCAGCAGACTAATGAAGACCCCTGGGCTTAGAGAGGTGGGGAGCAGAGAGGCCCATCACTTAGGACAAGGACCACTGGCAATACCTGACTCTGAGCTGAGCTCCAGGGACTGATCCCACAGGAGAGGGAAATGCAAATGGTGAGGAGGGAGGCAAGGGCAGGTTTACTTTTCCCAAAGGGAATACTACAGGGACAGAGGGTAATACTGCAGGGACAGGGGGTAATACTGCAGGGACAGGGGGTAATACTGCAGGGACAGGGGGTAATACTGCAGGGACAGGGGGTAATACTGCAGGGATAGGAAGCAATGTAGCAGCTGGATGAGGAGGGACAGTGATAAAGTGTGTGCAGGGCAGGAGACTGTGGGGTGGAGGCTTCCAGCGCCCTTCCAGACCTGGAGCAGGAAACACCTGTGGAGGTGAACCCCAGAGGAGAAAGGCAAATCCACTGGAGGCTGAGAGGAGGTATTTTCCCCTAAACTGCAGCACTGCTCAGCTCTGGCTTATGGTGGAGTTGGTGGGTGTGGGGCTGAGGGGTGCCGTGTCCCATGCTGAGGATGCAGCTCAGAGTCACAACACCAGGGAAAGCTTCATCTATGGTGGAGTTCTGCTTGAATGCTTTCCTCTTTCTCTGTGACTCTTCATTATTATTATTATTATTATTATTTTAATGATAAAGCTGGCTTGAGAGCAATGGAAACACATGTCTAAGTTTTCTCTCACCAGTAAAACTAACAAACCTGGGTTGGGAAGACTCAGAAGGAGGGAGAAAAGAAAAGAATACAAACAAACACAAAACAAAACAAAACAAAACACTCACAATGGAAAGTAATGGTTTACAGAAAACTAGGACAGAATAATAAGCAAACAGACTCTCATGCCTGAGGCTCCAAAGTCCCAGGCTCAGTCCCCTGTACCTTCATAAACTGGAGCTGAGCAGTGCTCTGAAAAAAAAAAAATCCACTGCTATGCCATTACAAACTCATTCATTCTTTTGTACTATTGTTAATTTTTAATTATCTTATTTATTTATTGGATAGAAACAACCAGAAATTGAGAGGGAAGGGGGAGATAGAGAGGAAGAGAAACTGGCAGTCCTGCTTCACCACTCACAAGGCTTTGCCCTGCAGGTGTGAACTGGGGGTGGGGGTGCTCAAACTCAGGTCTTTGCGCATTGTAACGTGCGCTCAACCAGGTGCACTACCAGCCAGCCCCCTCATTCATCCTTTGAACCCCATCTCAATGCCTCCCCCACTAATCTGTAATCCACCTTCTTGTTTGAACATTATTTGCTGTGAGCCCTGCGTTTAGACAACATGCTACAGGCCTCTCGAATAAACACAGCACTTCTAGAAATTCTGATTTGCTCTAGTGTTCATTTTCTTGTCAGTTTCTTCCACTATCAGTATAATCCTTGAGAAAAAGGCTGAGTCATTAAATAACACCATGTCCATATCTGTATGTGGAAAGCATAAAAGTGCTTGATGTCTACATTTTTCATGACTTAAAGTATCATTCCATAACCAAGCAGCATTATCTAGGTTGCCAACAGAGAGCTTAGAAAAGAGAGTCAGTTCCCCCTTGTTTACATTTTAGACTGGATCAATATGCTGTAATTGGGATAACTGATATCATAAAGGCTTTTATTTCACCTCCAATGGAGCAGCATGTGGAGGGAGAAGTCTGCTGAGGACATAAATGTCTACAATGCCTATTGTTTTTTTTCATCTCTGTCTTCTGGAGTGTCATAATTGGTGCTTCTGCTAATGGTGTTTCTTGTTTTGGTTCTCAAAGAAAAGAAAACAACCTAAAAAGAGGCAGACATAGTGGAAACCCTCTCAAATCTCACATGCTGGCTTCCTCCCAGAGAAAGATGCTCATGGAACCATCAAAAAATCAAAAATGAATTCAAAAGGTGCTCCTGTGCTCAGGGGCTGGAGACATAAAAATGAGTTCTTCCAGAGAGACT
This sequence comes from Erinaceus europaeus, assembly GCF_950295315.1. NCBI lineage: Eukaryota > Metazoa > Chordata > Mammalia > Eulipotyphla > Erinaceidae > Erinaceus > Erinaceus europaeus. The sequence continues at coordinate 34,802,503 of NC_080182.1, read as the reverse complement.
CACAATATTTTTTTTCCTAAATGAGTAGACAAAAATGAATATAGAACTCCTTTCCAAATCCTATGCTCAGTTAATCATAACTTTGCTACACATATGTTGGGCTCTTCATCTTCACACAGAAAAATTTGCTGCTGGAATTTTAGAAATAATCCTGATTTGAGAGAGGACTCCTAAGGGTTTCTCGGGACCATCACACATATAAATGTCATCCTTCACTGTTGTAAACTATCTACTTTCTCCAGCCCAGCAAAACTTTGCCCATTTCCCTATAGAAGTAGTGTTGCTCAATGGAATACTACTCAGCTATGAAAAATGGTAAAGTCACTTTCTTCTCCTCATCTTGGATGGAGCTAGAAGAAATCATCTTAAGTGAGATAAACCAGAAAGAGAAGGATGAATATGGAATGATCACACTCATGGATAGCAGTTGAGAATTAAAGGGAAACACAAAGAAGAACTTGGGCTGGGTTTGGTGTACTGCAGGAAAGTAAAGGACTCTGGGGGTGTGTGGGGGGGGAGGGGAGTGTTCAGGTTCTGGAGCATGAAGGTGGAGGAGGATCTAGGTGGGTGTTAGAGTGCAATGTGGAAAAACTGAGAAATGTTACACATGAACCAACTACTGTTTTATTGTTGACAATAAGCCATTAATCCATTAACAGTCATGTTACTATTCATTTTTCCAGAGCACCATCTATTCTTCTTCAGGGAACACTGCTTTTTTCTTCTTCTTCTTCTTCTTCTTTTTAATAGGAAATAACATACTCCCTCTGACTTGGGCAAGACCACTCCCTCTGTCCACAGGGCTTGTGGGAGAGGCTCCATTCCCACTGTAACCTGGGGCCCAGCGCATCACAACACTAGAGCCCATGGAGCTTGGGATAGGCATGCCACTTACACAGCTCCCATGGAGGAAGGGACCATTCCCTCCTTTTCATATCAGTCAAGATGATGCAGGTTTGAGGCATCCAGACCCCTACTCACCTGACAGCTAGAAATAAATAACCTGCCACAGAATGACACAGAGACGAACAGAACTAGGAGATGGAGTCAAAGCTCTGAAATGCCCTGCAGGGTTCTGGCTCTCACTGGACTGAGCTCTAGTGACTCCTGATATCACAGACATGAGCCAAACTGTCTTTTGTTATTAGGAATTTGACCTTGGATTTAACTAGACACAAAGAGGTCTAGTAATAATTTCTATTTGCCTGTTTTATGAAAATGTTGTGACAATGAGGCTCAGAGCTCTCCAAGTGGACAATATGGCCTCACTGTTCTCTCTTTTTCAATTTTCATTCATTATTTATTTATTTATTGGATAGAGACAAAGAGAAATTGAGAAGGGTGGGAAATATTGAGGAAGAGACTCCTGCAGCACTGTTTCACCTAATCTTATGAAGCTTTTCCCCTGCAGGTGGGGACCAGGGGCTTAAACCTTGTTCCTTGAGCATTATACTGTGTGCACTCAACCAGGAGCAACACCACCTGGCCCCTGGCCTCACTGTTCTCCAGTTTGAAATACTTCTCCTCTATCTGCTTAATTCCTACAAACCAATCCAGTCCCATTACTTCCATGAAAATCTTTGACATCTACTAGGGGACTCTCTTATATGGAGCACACTACACATGGAAGGATTTCTCAAACTAGAATTGAAAAATTATCGTGATCAAAAGGTCACCCAAGTTGTTTTTGTAAATTTGTTATTCTGTGTTAACTCTTTATACTGTGAGTCAAACTCAGGAGGATTAGGAAGAGAGCTATGGAGAGGGTAGTCATGGATTCAGCTGCGGCTCCATTCTAGTGAAGGGTGACTCAGGGCAAGAGAAAAGCAAACACCTAGTGATGGGAATAAACCAAGAGGTGACTTATGATGAGAACAGAGCTTGAAGGGGTGGAGTGTGATTGGATGTTGCAGCCGCAACAGCAGGAGGCAAGGTTCTAGAATCCCTGGCCTCAGGTCTGAACATGTTTAAACACAGAGTATAATAAAAAACCACCTAAGACAACAAGAGGAGCCAGTCATATTTTCCTTTGAAAGGAGTCTCCAAGACCTCCAAGACCAAGCAACTTGACTCCTTGGTATTTGTCTGCCCCCAAAGAAATGAAGATGTAAAAAGTGTGCACACAGATATTCACAGAAGCGGTACCGTGACAGTCAACAAGTGAAAACAAACCTCAAGTCCATATAATGCTGAGTAGTTAAGGAAAATATGTTGCCCATACAATACAAGAGTGTTTATCAAGAAAAAGAAGCAAGGAACTGAAGCATGCTTCAGCACAGGTGAGCCCGAAACCTATTCAGTGAGAGCCCGTTGTAAAAGGTCACTGCTGTCTGGTTCCATTCATGGGCCATGTTCAGAAAAGCCAATTCCACAGAGATGAGAGAGAGACTTGTGGTACCCAAGGCTGGGGAGTGACTGCCAACGGGCATGTAGGATCTCTTTTGGGAGTTTTCAAAAGTATTTGAAAATTAGCATCATACAGCTTTGCACAACTATAAAACACCTAATTACACTCTTCAAGTGGGTGAGTCTGGTGGTAGATGAGTTACAGCTGGCAGAGCTATAAGCAGGGTTGGGAGATGGACCAGTGGCTAGAACTCAGTCAGCATGCAGCCTTGGGAATGAGCCCTGGCTACCCCTAGGAGCCCATGGACAGCACGAGCTGGAGCTGACATGTAAACTCTCCAGCTCCAATAATCTGGTGAGACCTTTCCGAACACATAGGACTACCTAGTTCCATTTAAAATGGTGCACTAGCTAAGTTACAGAACCCAGATATAGACCAGGGCCTAAGGGACAGAATATCCATAAGTTAGGGGAAACTACTGCAAAGTAAAAGTGTTCAATAATCTGTTGTGAATAGACTTAGACTCAAAAAGTTCAGCAAGCAAGTAGAAAGATCTAAAGAAGTACTTAATCAAATATTTACTACTTAGACCTAGACACCCACCTCTCCTACTCCCTACTTCACTTCCCTCAATCACTCTAAGGATAACCTTGTCAGATAAACTCAGGACTACAAAAGCTGGATAAGGGCAAGAAAGTAGCAAAATTTAATGATGGCCTTTTTGCTCAATACAAGGCCACCCCATCATCTGGAGCTCTAGTCAGGGAATCACTGGATTCCCACATGGATGCGATGGGTACAGACCTCTAATAGATCCCTCTCTCCACCATCACTGGTCACTTCCATCAGGAATGTCATCATAAGCCCTCTTGTGGGCCTCTCCAGGACTTTGCCTTCACTGTAGAGCAGTAAGGGCAGGGACTACCCCACTCTCTCAAGGGAGACTGCATCAGCTTACTGTGCCACATGAGGAGACTGGCCCTGAAATGAGTGCAGCCCAGAATGTTCCCAGCTATGACCATGGACTGTGCGCTAAGACTGACAGAGACTCAAAGGTTACACAGGCTCTTGAGCTAAACGTGAATTTATATGGATCGGGGTTTGCAGTTAACAGTATTGATATACTTTCTTCATATTTAGGAGCTACTCTCTGCCCTAATCCAGCTTTATAGTCTTATTCTCAAGTTTGACACTGCCTTTCCAGACAATACTTTTAATCCACCTGCAGCATGCTAGCTATGGGGTTCAGGCAAAAATTTCTAAAGTCATGGGTGTAACATACCTAAAGTAGACTTTTTAGCTTTTCCAACATGAAGATCCTTAATTTCATCTGATCTACTCCTATCTTTGTGTTTCTTTTAATTGAACAATTTGTTCTGTTTTGTATCTTAAAGTCTTTCAGTCACCAAGTTACAGATACTACTATGATCCCATTCAGACTTCCCCAGGCAGACAACCTCACAAATGTGTCCTGGAACCTCACCTCCCCAGACCCCCAAGCCACTAGGGAAAGATAAAAACAGACTGAGGGTATGGATCAACCTGCCAAGATCCATGTCTATCAGAGAAGCAATTACAAAAGCTGTAACTCCCACCTTCTTTACCCCAAAAAGAATATTGGTCCATACTCCCAGAGGGAGGAAGAATAGAGAAGTTTCCAATGGAAAGGATGGAACATGGGAACTGTGTAGAACTGTACTCCCATTATCTTACAATCTTGTTAACTATTATTAAATCACTAATAGCATTTTTTAAAAAAATGAGATTTGGTCTTTGGGGTCAAAAGTGAATGAATCTGGAGGTGATTATATTAAGTACTACAAATCAAGAAGTAAGACAACTATTAGATGTTTCCATTTACATGTGGAATACAGACAACTATTATTTCTTTTTAAAATTATTTTTGTTTTATCTATTTATTTACTATTGGATAGAGACAGAGAAAAATTGAGAAGGGAGAGGAAGATAGAGAGGGAGAGAGACAGACACCTGCAACACTGCTTCACCACTCATGAAGCTTTCCCCATGCGGGTGGGGACCAGGGGCTTGAACCTGGATCCTTGTGTACTGTAATGTGTGCATTTAACCAGGTGTACTACCGCCTGGCCCTGACAACTGTTATTTCTATAACTATATTTTTATACACTTGCCCATTTTCTTCCTATGGTCACATCTATATCTCTTACTGCTTCAGAGTGTCCTTCCTATCTACCCCACTAGGCAAAGATAGAAACAAACTGGTTGTATGGATTGACCTGTCAATACCCATGTCCAGTAGAGCAGCAACTACAGAAGCCAGAATTCCTACCTTCTGCACCCTAAAAAGAATGTTGGCCCACAATCCCAGAGGGGGAGAAATGTTAGGGTAAGATGAACAGAAGGCTATAGAACCCAATTCCATCAGGACCCAGAGAGAGAAGAGGAAAAAATTGAAAGACATTGAGAAGTAGTAACAAGTATAGGTGTGACTTAGAAGGGAAGAGAAGGGAGGGCTGTTGGTCTGCTTCTAATTCTGCTTCTAAGACCCCTTCTGCTTTGATCATCACATAAGTTTCGCTTGCATTGCTTAATGCTGTGGTCTATTTACATAATCACCGTTTTACCTGAGATCTGCCCTGCCTGCAGGGCACTGGTTTAATCCCACTGGTTTGCACTCTCTTTTCGCTCTGCCCCCTCTCCTAGTCACACCCTGTTTTCCACCCTACCACTTCCTTCCTGGAAACTATAAATGCAGATTCTTTTCTCAATAAGCATTGCACTGCTTCCCAGCTCAGCCATGAGTCTCTGGTCGTCTCTCTCCCACCCGCAAAGCAAACCCAGCACAGGGCCATAGAAAAAATATAGATATAGGCGCTGGGTGGTGGCACACCCAGTTAAGTACACATAGTAGGAAGCACAAGGACCCATGCAAGGACCTAGGCTTTAGCTCCCACTCTCCACATGAAGCAAGGGACACTTCACAAGGGGTGAAGTAGGTCTGCAGGTGTTTCTACATCTCCCTCTTCCCCACCCCCATCCTATTCTACAAAAATGGGGGAAAATGGCTACAGGAGCAGTGGATTTGGAGTCCTGGCACTGAGCCCCAGTGGTAACTCTGAAGAAAAAAAAAAGATAGGTAGATAGATAGATAGATAGATAGACAGACAGACAGAGAGACAAACAGATAGATGAATGGATAGATATATAGATGGTCATAGAAATAATAGTCAACACATATCTGTAACCTTGGGATAACTCCTGCAGTTTCCAATGAAGGGAATGGGGACACAGAACTCTGGTGGTAGGAATGGTGTGGAACTTGTATTTTGTAAATTAATATTAAAGCACTAATAAAAATGTAAACAATAAAGAAAGCACAGCCTTAGTGGCCAGGGACTATGGCATGCAGGGCTGCGGGGCGACTCTGAGTTTCTTTTTGGGGGTGCAAGCCCTCTCTCACAGATCCCCGGCAGGTCTGCCCCTGGTCCTGGCAGCCCCAGGACTTTCCTTCACTCTGAGAACAATCACAGCGTGTTTGAATATAGTTCGGTGCAGTCCTTAGAGGAAAGCAAGCCCAGTGGTAATCAGGGTGGAACCATCCTCGATCCTTCCTGTGGTTTCTCTCTTCACATTCTCTCTAAGAAACTGGAAGGCAACCTGCCCCTGGGCTAGGTCATGGCCTGTATTTCAGAGTTCTCTATTACTGCACTGCCCCCATCCCATCACCGCCTGGCAGAGCGAGAAGGGAAAGAAAGTTGGATGTGCTTCTCAGCCCCGAGGCTTGTAGTGCTCACTCTTGGGGGGGGGGGGAGGGGTGTGGAGGGAGGATAAAAGAAAAAGAAGAAGAGCAATCTGGAGAGTTCTGCCCAGCAGAACAAACAGAGATTCATTTCAAGCTCCAGGGGCTTTAGAGATGTCGTGCGTGAATAGTGTGAAGAGAACTTAGAGGCTCTTGCAAATACAGCCTGGCTCATGGACTATCCCAGGATCAATGTGCTGTAAGATTCCTTAATAGTCATTTCAAAGAATATGGATTGAAAACCACAAAGCCTGACATTACTAATATACCCAATTGTGATGCTTCTAGAATGTTCCCTGGGAGTGACTGCTTCCCGTGGGGACCCCAGGGGATGGTCTCAGTGTTCTGCCTTTTTTTCCAGATGCAGTCTGTAGCAAGGTGAGGAGAAACCATCGCAGGGGCTGCTGTGTCCCTTAGCGTGGGGGTGCCACTGGAAGCACAGTGAGGTGTGTGCAGCCTAACTCATCCCGTTATCGCCCCAGGGCTCTGGAAGGCTCATCAATGGGAACGAACAGGTTAAGGACCTTATCTAGTTGCCAGGGCCCTGAGATTAGATGTGTCCCAGGGTGGAGAGAGAAAACACAGCCAGTCGCCAAATGGTTGATCAGAAGAGGTCAGGATACACACATGCACAGGACATCCTTAGCTGGGACAGTGTCAAGGGTGTGCCCCACCTGACCTATTCTGATACTCTTGTCTGGGGTCCTCTCCCCAAAGGAGTTACTGGCCTGCTATTAGGGCAATCTGGTCTAACTTCTCAAGACATGATAGTACATCCTGGTGTTATTGATGGTGATTTTACAGGTCGGATCAAAACCATGATTTCTAGTAAAAGACTTTGCCACCTGTCCCAAGGCACTAGGGATGCACAATTAACTCTTATTCCCCATACCTGTGACTATGCTGCTCTATTCCCTTACAAGTCGATATGCTTCTAGAAAGTAGACAAGTTGACCTGTCTCCTCGCTCCAGTCCCCTGAAACCAAGAAAGCCAATCCTGGGAGAAAGTTATCCCCCACCCTTGAGCCCAAAGCTGGAGGGTCAGAACCTGATGGGCTGAGCCAGCTTGAGAGTCCCTCACTCTCAGTCAGAGGTTCAGACCAGCAGTGTCTTAGTCCCGTCAGCTCTGCCAGGATTGATGGTTCCTGGTCTATACAAGCTATCAGCTGTCTGCATGGCCCTTCACAGGGTCCGTAACTTGGTGGCATCAGTGCACATGAGGCTCACCTTGTCTTCCTCTGACTCATTTCTCTCCCATCAATTCACAAAAGAGCCAGAGGGGAGGATGACTCCAGCCCAGTGACACCAATGATAAGCCACCCTATAGCCCCTCTCAGGGTCTTCCTCTCTCAGCCCGCTCTGATTTCTTCTTTAGGGACCCTCCTCCCTCCCCAGTTCTCATCCTCCCCTCCTCCCCAACTGGACCTCCACCCCCAACCTGAGTTTTTCAGTCCTCTCAGAAGTTGGGCAGCCTCCCTTACACAGCACCCTAGCCCACGTCCTTCTCCTTGACCTACTACTGGTTCTCTAATTCCTCCCTTCCTTTTCCTCCTTTCTCATGATGTAGTTCTTTAGAATCCTAGTGACAACCACTGTGCTCAACCCTGCCTGACAAATGGTGCTTGTGAGGAGGTTCTGGGAATACTGAGCTGTCAGGTTTTCCTTACTCTCCTCCTTCCCTCTTTTCTGCTATCATTCTTTCCATCCATCCATCCATCCATCCATCCATCCATCCATCCATCCATCCATCCATCTCTCTCCTATCCATCTCTCTCTCCTCTCTTATGCCCCCCATATCTGTACTCACACACATCCACTTAATTATGATCATAATTGATTTGATAAAACTTCACCGAGGCCCATAAAATTTGCATAACACTTATGTAGGTAACATAGCATCAGAAATGAGCAATTTCCTCTTTGAAAAGACTTTTTCTTGGTGAGACGTTTAAAAATAATTGCATACTCTAGTTATATAAATGTGGTGTGATTTACATATTTCCCTTTTATTGGCCATTTAGGGCTTTCTAATCTTTCAAAATACAAATAACACTGCAGTGACTGTTCAAACAGCTGTCTGTGTTTTGGGTTCTGTTTTTGATGGATTCCCAAAAGCGAAATGTCCAGGCTAGAGAGAATAGGCAGAAAACCAAACAAAACTTCAAACTTCACTTGAAACATGCAGGCAACAGTTTCTAGAAAGAAGTTTTGTTTGTTTGTTTCTTTTTTTGCACCAACATGCCTTTATTCCCATCTGAGTTTTGTCCCTGGGAAGACTGAGCAGGGAGCCAGTCCCTGACATCTGCGGCCACTATCACCGAGTCCGAGAGCACAGCTGAGTGAGCCATGCCGTTTGATAACACTTCCTGCAACCTTCAACCTTGGCTCTGACCACCCTCTCCTCTTGTCTGCCCAGTCAAGAACTAGAAACATGCCAAGGTCGATTCAAATATGACTTCATGAGGAAATTCACAATTCAGTTTGCACCTGTTCTTCTGACCTGTCAGCTACAGATAAGAGATTCCCGAGACACACCCCCACCCCTGCTCAGAGCTGATAAGGGTGCTAGAGCAGGCCACAGAACTCACTTCTTTTTTTTTTTTTTAAGTTAACCAACTAGATGACCAATTTTCTATAAAAGGATCTACCACTGGACAGTCTGATGGAAGAAATGCAGAGGTAAGAAATGGGAAGGGGGACATACCTACTCTCTGATTCCCCCTCCCTGAATCTCCAGGGAGACACACCTCTGACTCCTGTCCTTCAGGTGTTTCTGGAGGCTTCAATCTGGAAACATGACCATTATCTCACTGACTACTGGTGATGTGAGCTAACTCTCCTGCCCCTCTTCATACCCTCTGGGAGAACACCAGGTGAAAGTGAGTGGCTCCCTAGGCACCAGCCTCATCCTTAGGGGCTTTCTCTATACTTTGCTGGCATAACAACAGGCATCACCCTCAAAGCTTAGGGAACTTCAAGGGCTACAGGGACTCCCTGCCAGGAATGGGGATGAAACCAAACATATTTCTTACTTGAAATCACAACATCACAACATAATACATAGTGGGTCCTCTAAGAGATCTTCTTGGGATTTGGGGGCTGAAACAGTTAAGCAAACACATTTTGCCACTGAATACCAAAGCTTGTTCTCCTTAACTGAGAGCAGTATTTCAGAGACAAGAATTGGTATGGGGAAAAGACGGGTTTATTTGGGTGCTGGCAACCTGAGAAGATGGTAGAAGTAAAAAAAAGTATCACAACCTTGGGGCAGTGGCACGCCTAGTTAAGCATATCCATCACCATGTGCAAGAAGTCTAGTTGGAGCCCCAGCTCCCCACCTGCAGGGGGGATACTTCACAAGGAGTGAACAAGGTCTGCAGGTATCTTTCTCTCTCTTTTTCTATCTTCTCCTCCTAGCTCAATTTTTCTCTGTCCTATCAAAACAAAATAGAAAGGAAAAAAAAAAAAGAAAACAATGGCTGCCAGGAGCAAGGGGTTTGTGTGCCAGCACTGAGGCCCAGGGATAATCCTGGTGACAATTAAAAAAAAAATCGCAACCTTAAGCTAGGATTAGGATTTTCATAATGAGCAAAAAAGAATAATGGGTCAGTTTTTTTTTTTTTTTTTTTTTTGTTTTGCACCAACATGCCTTTATTTCTGGGAGAACATCAGGTGAAAGTGAGTGGCTCCCTAGGCACCAGCCTCCTCCTTAGGGGCGTTCTCTACACTTTGCTGGCATAACAACAGGCACAGAAAGAGGTGTGTCCAGCACCATGGCTTTGATTTGATTAATCATCAGAGAACAGTCACTAGTCAGAGTGGATCACTTACAAAACTCTGAGAGCCATTGATCAATGCTCTGTAGAAAAGTCTCCAGAATTTCTCTAATGGGATTTGACATTTAACTCTAATTTCTTCCTCCCACTCACCTGTGACTGGCTCCTAGCTAAGCAACACACCTACAGGGGAACATTCTTAATCATAACAGTCAAGCAAAGTGAAGGCCAAGAGAGAGAGTTGATGGAAGAATTAAACATATTTTACTTATTTTTCAACACAGATTGAGAGGGAGAGAGGGATGGAAGGAGAGAGGGAGGGGGTGAGAAAAAGATAAAGAATGAGAAACAGCACCATTCTGGCATATGGGATGCTGGGGATCAGACTTGGCACCTCATGCTTTTAAGCCAGCATCTTACTACTTCACCTCCTGGGCCCAAGACTAAGTTCTAACACCTGCTTGTTTATAGTTGTGGGAGAACACTAGCTGGGGAGTGGGGCCCAAGAAGCTTGAGGCAGTAGATTGTGAGGTGTCCTCCTGAAGAACAAAACTCATCTGTGTTCCAGGAGGTGGCATAATGGATAAGGTGCTGGACTCACAAGCATGAGGTCCTGAGTTTGATCCCCAGCAGCACATATACCAGAATAATATCTGGTTCTTTCTTTCTTTCTGCTCCTATCCCTCTCATTAATAAAAATAAACAAAATATTTAAAAAACAAAATTTTAAAAATCATTAAAAAAAAACTCATCTAAGGGTGAAGCTGACACAGAGGAAAGCAGAGTGAGTGGGGGAGAGGGATTTTTAGTATTTGTATCCAGCTATTATAAGCTTCGAGCTCTAGCTCATATGAGGCAGGCTAGCTTCGCGGGCTGGAGACAGACAACCAGGGACTCATGGCTGAGCTGGGAAGCAGTATCTCTTTATTCATGTGGAACACAGCACAATCTAAGCTAAGCCATCTCTAATCACAATCCTGTCCATATATATATATACTCCCCAAGTAGGGTGGTAAGTAACAGGATGTGACGTAGAGAGTGTGGGGCGAAAAAAGACTGGTGGAAATCAGGGTGTACTAGGAGAGGGGGCGGAGCAAAAAGACATCATGAACCAGTGGGGATTAAACCAATGCCCTGGAGGCAGGGTGGTGCTTAGTTAACAGTAGTTATGTAAATAGAATACAGTGTTAAGCAGGGGGGATCAAACCAATGAAACAGAAGGGGTTTTAGAAGCAGAATTAGAAGCAGACCAACACCCTCCCTTTTACTTGAGTGAGTCTGACTTCAGGCTCTGTCATTGGTTCCTAAGACCTCGCTGTAAGAACTACTGCAGACACTTAATGAACCATAACTGACATGGAAACAAGCACATTATCCCATCTTGTGACCACTGAGTTTCTGTTTAAAATTCATCTTTGGGATGGGGGTCACATTCCAATTCCCAAGAAAGGTTAGTTTTGATGAGTTTGTAAGCTCTTCAGAACCATTTTATTGTACTCAGTGTTTGCCCCTTGGCCCTGGTCTCTCCTGCAAGCCATCTTGCTATTGTCTGACAGGAAGAAAATGAGAGCTAGTGATTCCAAATTCCATTTTAATTATTTCTTTCAGGATACAATTTTAAAAGCTAAAGGCTTTTTTTTTTTTTTTTTGCTTTTGAACTTAAACTGTAGCTTTTAATGAAATCTGCTAAAGTCATTTTTTTTTTTTGTTTAGTAAATTTTTTACAGCTCACCATGAAGCCTATCTTTTTTTGTTTCCAGATGATCAGTGCTTAATCCTGCTTTCCTATGATGTTCTTTTTATGGTAGCCACAGAGAAAGCTCTCTTTTGCTGAGGAATTTCTTGGTAATACATGTTCTAATTTTACCTCTGACAAGCTTTGATTTAAAGCTTTACCATTCTTATCAACTGCATATTTTTCTCCTCTGAGACACCAGAAATTCTGACTGAAGCCTCTCTCTAGAATTATTATATTAGCTTGTGAAGTACTTATTTTGTTGGCTACTAACTCTAGCTGCTGGGTTCTGGGCAGACTAATTCTTTATGAATTTGATTTGACTTCGTGTTCAGAATACAGTTTACAAAGGCTTGCTAGTTATCTTGATTTTGCCTTTTCAGCTGTGAAGTGAATGTGGTTGCCTTTTCTTTAAATGGATCTACCTGAACATATCTGTTCACACATATATTTTTTAAAAATCATATTCATTGTGTAAATAGCTATTAAAAATCTCAAGTTCTGGGGGGCGGGGTGGTGGCCCACCTGGTTAAGCACACATAGTATGAACCATGAAGAGCTGCACAAGGATCCGGGTTTGAGCCTCGGCTCCCCACCTGCAAGGAGGTTGCTTTCCAAGTGGCGGAGCAGGTCTGCAGGTGTCTCTCTCCCTTTCTCTGTTTTCCAAAAATGTCTCTGTCCTATCCAAAAAAAATTGATAAAATGGCCATAGGAGCAGTGGATTTGTAGAGCAGTTATAGAGCCCCAGTGATAACCCTGGAGGCAAAAACAAAGAAACAAACTACCTCAAGTGCCATGCGTGACTTTCCAGACTGTGTGCACATTTACAGTTTTGCATATGACTTGAAATCAAGCTACACACACAGTTCTGTATCATCTCCCCTGCCTTGTATACACACTGAGCAGGTGACAATTATTTCTGAAAAATTACTTCATTACTTATGTGGTAATTTAGTATCTACTGAATTAATATGCCTTAATAGAACCAACTGCTTTTTAATACACATTAAGCTTTGCATGTATAGCTTTGCATGTTAATAGCAATACCTTGACAAATACCATGATGCCATTACCTTGACCCCATTATTCAGATAATGTCCTTAAACAGTCAATAAACATTGCTTTAAAATGCTCAGAATGAAGACTGATGGCTGAAAGGCAATCATATTTAAACTATTAGCATATTACCAGTCTGTCTCCTTGCCCTCTATGAAGATTTCATGAAGTTTCAGTCTCACCAAGACCATATCTGGGGTTCTGCCTGTCCCTCTTCATGCAAACCGCGAGGCCAGTGTTTCCCAAACTGTGCTTTTGGAGCTACATGTCTTAGGTGTTTATACCCCGTCACCCCAGAGTCAAACAGTCAACACACAAGAGAGGACTTCAAAGGGGGTGAGACTAGAGAACTCTATCTTTGCTAGTCCGAGAAACAGTAGCTCAACCACATCATCTTAAAGGCTCTTTACTGGGCATATGCTTAATGATGCTTGCTCGTCTTATAAAGGATATTTATTTGTGTGTATCTTCTCATATGTGCGTGATTTTTCTATCTCAACTATCAATACACTTTTCCTGTGTTCATTCAATGGGGTTTAATTTTTCTTGATATAACCTTCCTGTATATTAATGATCTGATTCCTCCCCCCATACAGATTGTGTGTTTTCACTTGTGTGGTGGTTGCTTTTGGCATGTACAAGTTTATACTTTTTGTGTCTTTCTATCTCCTGTAGTTTCCAGCACTCTCCAACTTATTTTTGTTTAAAACGACTTTATAATTATCTCTTTGCTACTTACTAAGATTTTTAACCAACCTAGAATTCTTTTTGTACTTTAATTTAAAATATTTGTGTGGGGAGTAATGTTTTATTTTTGAAACACAAATCTTATTTTCTAAACATAATTTTACTATATAATCTCCAAATGTTGCCCTATTTAAAATAAACAGTAAAATCTAGAAATCCGGGGCTGGCACACCTGGCTGAATACACACATTTCCATGCTTAAAGGCCCTCGTCCGTAGTTACAAGGAAGAAGCTTCGTAAGTAGTGAAGCAAGGGGTGCAGGTTCTCTCTGTTTCTCTCCCTCTTTATCTCCCCCTTCCATCTCAATTTCTCTCTGCCTATCAAATTCAAAATATTTTTAAAAAGTTCGAAATTTGATAACTCAGATTTCCCCCTTCACTATAATAGTGTATATATATATATATATATATATATATATATATATATATATAAAAAATTTATTGCTACTAGAGTTATCACTGGCGCTCTGTGCCTGTGCACTGAATCTGCAGCTTCTGGCGGCCACTTTTTCCTTTTTAAATTCCTTTTTTTTTTACATGTAAGTTATATTTATTTATTGGATCGAGACAGCTAGAAATTGAGAGAGGAGAGAGGGTAGAGACAGAGAGACACCTGCAGCCCTGCTTCACCACTTGTGCAGGCATGTTAAACTCCTTTTTATCTGACCATTCAAAAAGAAATTGAGAGGGGGGAGATAAAGAAGGAGAAAGAGAGGGTACTGCAGCACTGCTTCACTGCTTCTGAAGTATCCCCTCACATATGGGAACCAAGGTCTCAAACCCAGGTTCATATATGTGGTAATGCATGCATTCAACCAGGTACATCACTACCTGGCCTCAGGAATATTATTTTCTAAGCTTATAAATCCAACATTACAATAGGATAAAGACATATGTATTTATCTAGTGTTTGGAAAGCTTGGTCAAAATTAAACATTTTTGGTCTTATTTCAAGCTCCAGAGAAAAATTTGAATTGTTGAAAAAAGTAAATGAATAATTTTCATTTACTCCACCCTCTTTATAATTTATATGGTGTTGAATTAATATGTTCTGATGAGATGGATTTCCTCTGTGCCAATTCTATTTCTAAAAGTTTCCACTTGATTGTGCAGGGGGTGATGCTAATAGAAGGCTGTATACCCATGACCTTTAGCTGTGTCACTGTGTACACTCAAAACAATAAAATCCTCCCCACACCCAATATTCAATATAATTCTGCAGCCAGTAAGTGAAATATGGACATTAAACATCTTCTTCTGTTAATGTTTCTGTGGAAATGTTCAGAGAAGAAGGGAAATTTTGGAGCCCCCGATTGATGATGTCCTAGTTTATGAAAACCTATGCTTGCATTTATGTGCTCTGCTTCCTTTGTTTAATCATTAAGAGTCCTGATGTCTAGCTGCATGTAGCATCTCATATTTTCCTTTGTTGCAGTTCCCAGTCTCTGATGTAAGGGTGTTTGGTGAAGGTCATGGGTTAACAGACCAGTGATGGAAAGCCATATCCCTCTCAGAGTCTGGAAAGTACAAAGCGGAACTTAGGTTAAAAGCAATATTTCATATGGTGCCAGACGGTCTGCATGATGAGTGACGTTTAGAACAATGCCTTAGATATTAGACATTAACTACCCTAATGTATGTACCCTTGGAA
This sequence comes from Erinaceus europaeus, assembly GCF_950295315.1. NCBI lineage: Eukaryota > Metazoa > Chordata > Mammalia > Eulipotyphla > Erinaceidae > Erinaceus > Erinaceus europaeus. The sequence goes on along the minus strand of NC_080182.1, from coordinate 34,787,414 downwards.
AAACATTTTGATGCTCATCATTCTGCTTTGATATAATCCGTACTTAGGTCAATAAAAAAAAGTGGTGATCTATTTGGGGCTGCACTTATTGGAATCCCATCTTGATATGTATATTGGTGCAGCCTCCTCCAAACTCCTCTTTCACTGTCTGCTGGTGTCTGAGTTAATTCACTTGCTCCAAGGTTCATGCTGGAAACCCTGGAACACTTGTGTGTAGTAAGCCACTAGAGAAAATGGTAACACAACCACACAAATGAGACAGAATAAGGCAGGGCTTGAACCCCTCCCTCCCAATCATCCAGACCCTGTATGTCAAGACACAGAAATCTTGGGCCACCTTTCCCTAAAGTTAAGCTCAGAGCTCCCTGCAAGAAATGTCCAATCCCTGTTAGACCCTTATGCTCCTCTTGAATAGTAGTCAGCAACCTCCACTTATACCTTGAACTTGCCTTCCCATATACCTGTGATGAGTGAGGATCCTGCTGTCTACACCCAGAGAATGAGGACTTAGAGTTAAAGAAGCCAATAAATAATTATTATTATAATCAAATTATTTGGGAATTTGGTTTACTTTGAAAATCCCATGGTTGGGATTTACTGTACCATATTAAGACCTTACCATGATTTATAGCATTTAATGCTATTTACAAATAACTATATCTTATATACTGACAGGACCAGTTGCTTCTGGTCTCCCTGGTCTAAGATTATAGGTGATTTAATATTTCAAAGAAATATTATTAGAAATGGACTAACATAAGTCTAGTGTTAGAATTCAATCAGTTTACTAATTTGAAACTTTAAGTGCTTAAAGGAATAGGTACTCTGAACTGAAATCTATGCATTTAGTTAGAGACATTCAATCTATTTTCCCTTCTCGTAATGACTAAATATAGTGATTGTTGTTGGACACCTGGGTTGTTTCCTGGTTTTGGCTATTATGAATTGTACTGCCATGAACATAAGTGTACACATATCTTTTTGGATAGATGTGTTTGACTCCTTTGGTATACCCCTAGGAGAGGAATTACTGGGTCATAAGGAAAGTCCATTCTCCTGGGCCTTTGTTCACTTTCCTTCATGCTCCTCTTGATTAATACCATTTGATACTGCATCTGCTGATCTCAACCAAATCAATACAACCAATGTTACCTTGACCCTTTTTCACATCAGACTGTGTCTAGAGACACTAGGCCTGCAATGCCAATCCCCCAGCTACAATAGTTTGATGAGACCTTTCCTATCTCATAGGACTTCTTAGTTCTATTTCAATTGGTACACTTCCTAATAACGTTATAGAATCTAAATATAGACCACAGCTCAAAGGATAGAGCGCAAGTGCACATGTGTCCGTAAGTTAGGGGAAAATATAGACCTTAAAGTAAAAGTGCACAGTGGTTAACTGTGATTCAATAAGTGCTGAAAGCAAGTAGAAAGACCTAAAAATATAAGATAAAGGACCTAACAAAATATTTTCTACTTAGACCTAGATACCCTCCTCATCTACTTCCTACTGTCAGGGGAGGGGATATGGAGTTCTGGTGGTGGGAATTGTGTGGAGTTGTAACCCTCTTATCCTATGGTTTTTGCCAGTCTTTCCTTTTTATAAATAAAATTTTTTTAAAAAAAAATCAAGGGAATCAACCTCAGGGTTCACTTTCTTTCTTTGAAATAGCTAAAGAAAAGCCAGGTTCTACATAGACAAAAGGAATGCACTGCCTTATACGGGAAGGTATGCAGACACATGTGTAGCTTTATGTGTAACTGTATGTGTTACTGTCAGAGTCAACTGATAGCAATCTATTTCTGTCCTCCCTGCTTGCTACACACCAATGAAGTCACACCAAGTAATGTAGGACCTGTCCTATAGATACAAGTACCCCAGAAAACAAAGGCTGTGAGCTAGTGCTTTTCTCAGAGTGATCTGGACACAAAGACCACTAGCATAAACTATTTCTCCTCTTCAAAATATTTGGTTCTCTGGTGTTGTTTGTTGCTTCATCTTCCTTCCTCCCTCCCTTCCTTTATTTCTCTCTTTCTTCCTTAAAGTTTTATTTGATAAGAGACAGAGAGATATTGAGAGAGGAGGAGAAAACAGGGAGAGAAAAAATGGTTTGGAGATGGTGCAGTGGATAAGGAGAATCAGAAGGATATCTGATTCTCTCTCTCTTTCTTTCCTCCTTTACCTCTCATTAATAAATAAATAAATACAGTATCTTAAAAATAATTTTAAAAATAAAGGAAGAGAGAAAGAGAGACACCTGTAGCACTGCTTCACCACTCACGAAGCTTCCCCCTGCTGGTGGGGACTGGGGGCTTGAACTTGGTTCCTTGCACATTGTAACATGTGTGCATGTGTGCTCAACCATGCATCACCACTCAGCCCCTAGAGCTTTCTTTCACAGCTTATATCAGATTTATTAGCAAATCTGATCTGTTTTTCCTCAGTGAGATTCACAGTCTCACCACCACCTCAGCCTGAGCAGGTTTTAACTTTCTTTGTACTATAGCAAACCATTCAAAAAAACATTTGTCTTTTTTCCTCCTGACCTGAAATCTGAAATGCAGGTTGATCCAAGTTATTGTCTGGGGAAATGATGTCATGGCTGGAAAAAGCAGCAGAAAGTTGGATCAGGGAAGAGAGTAGCTCCTGAATATGGGAAAGGTGTATAGATATTGTTGACTGTAAACCCAAAACTAGTATAGCCACAGGCCCTTTGGAATATAACTAAAATATGCCTACTAGCTATCTACAAAACAGAGACACCCCCCCAACACTTCATCTGCACTATTCCAGCCTTTAGGTTCATGATTAGTCAACAATTTGTCTGGCTTTATATGTTAACTTTCTTTTCAGCCACCAGGTTCCAGATGCTAGCAGAATGTGACCAGACTTCCCTGGACAGACAACCCCACCTACCAATTTGTTCTGGAGCTCTGATTCCCCAGAGCCCTGCCCCACAGGGAAAGAGAGAGACAGGCTGGGAGTATGGATTTACCTGTCAATGCCCATGTTCAGCAGGGAAGCAATTACAGAAGCCAGACCTTCCACCTTCTGCATCCCACAATGACCTTGGGTCCATACTCCTAGAGGGTTAAAGAATAGGAAAGCTATCAGGGGAGGGGAGGGGATACAGAGGTCTGGTGGTGGGAACTGTGTGGAGTTGTACCCCTCTTATCCTATGGTTTTGTCAATGTTTCCTTCTTAGAAATAAAATAAAAAATAATTAATTAAAAACAAAAAGACATTTATTTATTGATTTTAATGAGAGAGAGAGAGATAGAGATACCAGAGCACTGCTTACTTCTGGCTTATGGTGGTGCTGGAGATTGAACTTGGGACCTCATGAGCCTCAAGCTTTCACAGAACCATTTATCCTATCTCCCCAGCCCTCAAACACCTCTTATTACCCAATATCACTCTTAAGGATACTCACCTAACACCTGCTTCCACAAGCATCAGAACAACGTAACAACAACAACCAGATCACAATACTCTCCAACTCAAAATTCCCCAAAGATCCTATTACACTTAAAGCCAGAGGCAGTGGCTAGGTTCTAGACACAGCCCGAGGCTCCCTGGAATCTGGACCCCAGCCATCTCTCTCCATCTCATTCACCTCTCTCTCTCTCTCTCTTTCATGTACCCCTCCTCTCTTTCTATTCTTTATTGATCTTCCTGTCAACCATGCCTCTGCCCAAAGGCTTTGTATTTAATGAACCCCTTGGCCTAGAACATTCTTCCCCTGACATGCCTCTGATGTCACACAACCCTTTGGCCCATGACTACCCAATCAAGATTCTGATTAACATTTCTCCAAGTGCCTTATTCCTAAGACTGCTACTTACATTATCACTTCTTGAGATTTCATGAATATTTATCCTTTACATTCTGCCTAGATAATCATCCACAGTATCCAGCAGTTATTTGTGATGTCCAAAGCCCTCTTCCTTCACAGACAGGACCAATCCATGGGGGAGTGACTTTGTCTGCTTTGCTATCTCTTTACTTGAATGACTGGCATCTCTGGTGGAGTCTGGGCTCAGCATATATGTACATACACAGTGTATAAATGGCAGATTCCCATCAACTCAATATACTTTGTAACTTGTCTCAAATGAAAGTGGTGAGCAGCACTAAACTGCTCTCAACAACTGCACTTATAGTGCTTTCTATGATTAATCTGTGAGTGTTTCAAAGATGTTTATTGAGCAGGAAAATGCTAAGGGAAAGCTAAACTGCATTTATGATCTGTATTTTGTGCAAAAAGATACATATTATTTATTAACACAACAAAAATGTTTTTAAAAATGACTGCTTTTTAGCTGTCTCAAGATTTTTGCACTTCTTAATCCCTTAGTCTAGAATAGTATTTCCCACAAACATGTCCAAGGCATCACATGCTCATCTAATAAAAAAAAAAATCCTGCTCTAATAAAAGCCTATATGGATATTACTTGACTAGGAGAAAACTCTGCTTTATATATCCTATTGTAAAATCAGCTAACAGGAAAAGGATTTTCCTAACAATGCATATAGCTGATTTGGGATTTCTTTGCTACAAAAATTAACAAGTAAGACTGTGAGTGTTGTAAGGAACCCAATTTAATGCTTTACTGATGGCATGTTTTCTTCTTCCTACCTCTACAAGCTATGTTTCTATACTCCCTCCCCCATTGTGCCTCTTAACATTTATCTATATTAATAAATCACTCTTTGGAAATTCATACTGTGTGGAAGAACATCCGAGAAAGACATCTCAGCATACCAGATGCTTACTGGCCATAGCTTGTGTAACCTATGGCCTAATTATTCTGCATGGCCAGCAAGGAGCTGTAACTCCCAAACACAGATAGGTGTCAATGGAGCCACCGCTCTGGGCACTAAAGGGCCTGGCCACCACTGGTTAATTGGGGGCTGATATCGATGAAAGGGTGTATCATTTGCAGCCCACTGCTGCCACAAAATCTGCTGAGATTCCTACAAGAATTATACTTAGAAAAGACCTTGAATGTTACTTAGAGACTTCCCTTATCAATAGTACCACATTATACAGATTTAGTCCTCCTGTTAGTTGTGTACCTGGTCAGACTGTTCAATTTATATGAACTGTCTTAAATTTTCTCTGGTTGATACTGATAACAAACCAATATAAAACAGGGGTTGGACTAGAGAGATAGCAGAATGGTTATGCAAAGAGACTTTGATGCCTAAAGCTCTGAGGGCCCAGGTACAATCCCCAGGATCACCACAAACCAGAGCTGAGCACTGCTCTGGTTTTTCATTCTCTGCCTTCTTGTAATTCTCTCATTAAAATAAATTAATTAAATATGTAAAAAAGCATGGGACTAGATGGGCAAGGCCATATTTTTTAACTCCATTTTCAGGAGAGCAAGTGTGTGAGCCATGCTGGAGCTCTTAAGATTAATCCTGAGTGTAAAGTAATTTTTCATTTTTCCTATGTCAAAGACTACGAGTCACCCCACAAAACTAAGTCCACTGTGTCTCATTTCCACACCTACACAGAACACCTACCAACCTAGTTACTTACCTAGCTACCTACCTACTGAGTTTGCTTGTGCTTATACTTTTGGTAGAAAAGCCCTTTTTATATGTACCGAAAACTATGTGTAAGAATCCCACTATGGCTGTCCTTGAAATACCAGGAAAATAAAAGCTCCAAACTGGAAATAATTCGTATGTCCTTCATAATAGAAAAGATGAATCTGTTCTTCTATATTCATGTGGTAGAATATTATTCATCAAAGAGTACAAATGAAACCTAGCTACACAATCAACATGAATACATTCTGGAAACAAACAGTTGAGTCAAGGAGAAAATGTATCACTCTCCTATACTACTATACCACTTGAACTTTCAAAACAAAATAAAATGAAACATTGTTTTTGGAAGCAAATAGAGGTGGCTATAAATAAATCAGAGCAATGAAAAAATATATACTAAGATAAACCCTAGAGGTGGGAAGGAAAATAAAGCAGCTGTGGGATTCATGGAACACGGTCTTGAACTAATATTTGCTTGGTAGTGGGAAAGGGTGCTTACTTTTTATTGTTCTTAAAATTGCACTAATATGTACTTATATAATTTTTGTACATGTTCTATAGTTCTCCAAGAAAAATAGCATTATCGTGGCAGAAGTAATATGGGGGAGGCAGTCAAGGTGTGAAGATATAACATGTCCTCTTGCCATCCCAGGGTAGTCACCTGAGCATAGTATGAGGATGCTGGAGATCCTTAAGTTCCAAAGTTGTTTCTCTAATTCTGATTATATTTCTATTGACTCAGGCACTTTCATCATTAGGAAGCTAAGTTTACCAAATTATTTCATGAAGTACTTGAATGTAAGAATTCAATGAAATCATCAGAACATCATGCTTAATATAGTTATATAAAACAGAATGCTGACATCGGGGGAAAGACTAAACTTTCTACCTTCAAGGCAGTCTGGTCCCTTGGGTTTGCTACTCTACATTTTTTCTCTGCCTTTTGCCTACTGTGCTCTAGAATTATATACATCTTGAAAATATGCTTTTTTTGCTGTCCACACACTTTGAAATATAAAGGAGTATTGAGGCATCTCATCAAGGATTTTGTGGAAATTCAACAAAGTTATAGAAGCCTCATGAAAAAGTAACTTTTGTGCTTGAATACCAATAGCAACAAAACCCTAAGCATTAAGCATTTAAGTTCTACTATGAATATGCTTTGAGAGCTTCACCCATATTATATACTGCCATATAAGCCCCACCTCATACTGTATTACATGCATAGTCTATATGATATTAAGGTTAGGAAGTTTCAAAATAACTACTATTTTATAGATAAAATTGATATATATTTAATATTTATATTGAATTTATATTTAATCACTATATTTAGTCAAAATAAGATTGTAGGAGAAACTTCTCAAGTATCATATATACTTATTTATACTTTGCCTTATTCCTTGATAATAACTGTCTTCAGTACTCAGAAGTGGCACACATAGTTGAGCATACACATCATCATGTACAAGGACCCAGGTTCAAGCACCTCATCCCTGTCTGCAGGGGGGGAAACTTCAGAAGCAATGAAGCAGTGCTAAAAATGTCTTCTTTCTCTGTCCCACTATATCCTCTTCTCCTCTCTCAAGTTTCTCTGTCCTTTCTAACCTATATCAATAAATTTTATAAAAGAAAACAATTATATTCTAGAGTACCATGTCTATATTTAAATTTATCTAAAGTATGAGATTCCTGCCCACCTACTCTGAGAAGTAACCAGTGACACTTCTTATAAAGTCTAGTGTTCTAAGGTGCAATTTTTCTGAAGGTAATGCACAACCAGAAATATTGATATATATATTTGTATATGCTGCACTGAAAAACCATTTCCCTTGCATAAAATGTATTTCTGCAAGCACAGCTATGGTGGCAAATGATAGGGATTTTTTCAGTTTTACAGCCCCACTCTTCCTTCATTCCTTCCTTCCTTTCTTCCATCCTTCCTTCCTTCCTTCATTCCTTCCTTTCTGTCTCTCTCTTTCTTTCTTCCCCCTTTTTATTAGTTATTTACGAAATTATAAGATAATAAGGTGTAGGGGCCAGGCGGTGGCACATCTGGTTGAGCTCACATGTTAACAGTGCGCAAGGACCCAGGTTCAAGCCCCCAGCCCCCACCTGCAAGGGGACAGCTTCACAAGTGGTGTGTCTCTCTGTCTCTCACCGTCTCTAACCCTCCCTTCCCTCTCAATTTCTGACTCTATCCAATAAATAAATAAATAAAAGATAATAAGGCATAATTTTACACTACTCCCATCATCAAATGTTTGTGCCCCGGGAGGCGCAGTGGTGCATCAGGTTAAGTGCACATGTATCGGGTTTGAGCCCTCATCTCAAAAGAGGGCAAGGATCCCCCTGAGCTCCAACTCACAAATCCAGCCAGCCTCCTCTCTCTCTCTCTCTCTCTCTCTCTCTCTCTCTCTCTCTCCTCTCCCTCTCCCTGTTTAGGCCTTTCTATCTCCCAGATAGTCTCATGTGAGGAATATGCCTGCTCCCCCAAAGCATATACTGCTGGCCCAGCTTCTTTATCTGCCACAGGGGAATGAGCATATATGTGGTACCAGTGAATAGCTTCTTAGGATAAGGAGAAGGAGAGGGAGACAGCTGAGAGGGAGACAGACCCAGAGAGAAGAAACACTGCACAACCCTTCCACCATCACTGGAGCTCTTTCTGGCACCATTCAGTGTTCCTATGTGGTTCAAGAGTTCAAATCCAGGGTCTCACACATAGTAAAGTATATATTCTAACCACTGAGCTGTCTCCAACACTGACCCAGATTCTGAGTGGGGATTAATATTACTTATAATATGGAGCCAGATGGTGACACACCTGGTTGGGCATACATGTTACAATGTGCAAGGACCCAGGTTCAAGCCCCTGGCCCCCACCTACAGGGGGAAATCTTTGTGAGTGGTAAGACAGTACTACAGGTGTTTCTCTCTATTTCTCTCCCTCTCTATGTCCCCCTTCCTCTTGATTTCTGGCTGTCTCTATCAAATAAATAAATATAATAAAAAAGTATATCCTTTATCTTATTAATTTTTTCTCATCAGGAATTTTTCCCCATGTGTCTCCACTACTCCTGGGGGACACCTTGCTTCAAATTAAGGGAAGAAGGGAGGGTGGAAAGACAGGGAAGGAGAGGCATCATAGCACCTCTTCACCACCCATGAAGTTTCCCCTTTGCAGTGTTCCTGTGTGTTTGCTGGGGGCTCAAACCTGGACCTTCTCACATAGTAGAATGTGTGCTCTTCTGGGTGAGCTATTCTTCAGCCCTCACACCGCTTCTGGGGAGTGAGCATGGCAGCGTTGTTATTTTAGTCTTTAAGATATTGCTATTTAAAGGACTTGGGGGTGGGTGGGAATAGATAGCATAACGGTTATGCAAAGAGAGTGTCATGCCTGAGGCTCCAAAGTCCCAGGTTCAATGCCCTGCACCAACATGAGCCAGAGCAGAGTAGTGCTAAAAAAAGAAGGAGAAGGAGGAGGAGAAACTAAAGTACTCTAGGGGACTTTGGTGACCCCATCACAGAAAGTTGGCTTTCTGCCATAAAGCAAATTTTACAACGAAATAATTCAACAAATTTCATCTGAGAACAGCTGGGATTTCTGGTTAAGAAGGGAACAGGACTATCTGAAGGCTGGTGATTGTGCGTGGACAGCAGGAGTGCAGGGAGAGAAATACTCAAGTAGTAACAAGGCAACACATGGCTGGCGGGCATCATGTTTACAATCACTTCAAATACACATGGCAGAGTAAAAGGGCCCTTGTGGCTTAAAAGGAGCTCTGGACAGCTGTTCAGAGCCGTAGAAGCCACAGGCTCCAAGCAATCTCCAGGAGATTGTTCAGAGGAACTAGGGAACAGAACACAGTACCATCGTGGCATCAGGGAAGCTTATCAAACTCTAAGGTGTTTCAGTTTCCATAGAGACCTTGGTGATGAGGATCAGAGTGCCCCTGCAGCCAGGAAAAGTGACTTTGACTTCATATAGAGTTCCTACTTTCAGCAATCAGTCTGAAAAGAGGAGGAGGTCTGGGATATCCACCAAACTTTGGACTAGATCTCTTTTAAGGGACATCTAATGTCATTCTGCTCCTTCACGACCTCCAAAACTCAAAGACGAAGCAGAACTGAGAACCAAATGTGGGTAACAGCAGAAACCGAAACAGGTGAGTAAAATTAGGAAAAGACTGGCTCTCAAAACTTAGAGGAAGTGTAGAAAGTTAATGATATAAGTCCTGGAGTGCTATCAGGGAGGAGTTTAAGGAATACATGGCCAGGAAATTTGAAGAAATATGAAGCTCTTAATTTAATATGGATAAATGGACTAAAAAATAAATCAATGACTTTAAAGGTTCATTTGTAGGAAAATGGAAAATTAAAGACAATTACAGGGCATAAAGGACACTTTGAGTGCATTCCAGTCTTAAACAGCAAGTCAAGGAAGCAGAGTTTCCCATGTTGAAGAGTCAACATCAGAAACAGAAGACAAGCTAGCCACAGCCTCTGACTTCACAGTAGAAGGAATAAAAAGATTCAGGGAAAAATGATGTAACTCTTCAGGAAATTGAAGACTTCATCAGAAAAACAAACACCATAATTATAGATGTCTCAGGAGAGGAGAGAAAAAAAGGAACAGAAACCATATTCTAAAAAATAATAGCAGAAAAATTTCTAAATATGGGATGTGGCAAAAATATAGATATTCAGGAAGCAGAGGGAAATCCCAAATTTCTAAACCCAAATAGACCTACACCAAGACATCATTATGAAACTATCAAAAGTCAAGGAAAAAGTAGAAAAGTTTACAAGCCATCAGGAAAAAGAAGAAAGTGACTTATAAAGGCAGTATAATCACACTTGCGTCAGACTTTTCTATAGAACCATACAGGCCTGGAGTGGAGTGGTATTTTCAAGGCTACAAAAGACAGTAACTGCTGCCCGGGCATAACTTACCCTGCAAGACTGCCATTCAGATATGAAGGAGCAGTCAGAACACTACTGGATATACAAAAACTAATTCAGTTTGCCATTACCAGACCTATCTTTCAAGAGTTAATCAATGGAATGTCACAGAGAGAGAAATAAAGAACATTTAACTATCAACAAGGTTATACACAGTAAAACAGTCTTAGAAACACAAGCTACAAAGATATGAGACAAATGTAAAGTAAGAAAGAGGAAGAAATGGATAAAAGATCATCAAGAAAAAAATGGTGAGATAACAGCTTAAGGAAGAGTCTTTTAGATGCACTTATATATATATACTTACACATAATTGATATGTACACTTTTTTATGTATAACACACTGACATGCATACGGTTCTATGTCTTGAAAATGAATGTCATTTTTCCTTAGTACTATTTAATCTTTCTTACAACTTTTTTTCCCCTTTTTGCCTCCAGGGTTATTTCTGGGGCTTGGTGCTTGAACTACAAATAAACTGCTCCTGGGGGCCATTTTCTTTTTCCCCATTGGATAGGACAGAGAGAAATTGAGAGAGGAGGAAAAGACAGAAAAGGGTAAAGGGTAAAGGGAAAGAAAGAGAGACACCTGCAGACCTGATTCGCTGCTTGTGAAGTGATCCCCACCCCGAGGCGGGAAGCTGGGGTGCAAACTGGGATCCTTGCTCGAATCCTTGCATTTTGTACTATATGCACTTAACCCAGTGCATCACTGCCTGGCCCCTACAACTTTTTCCCCCTCATTTTTCTACATATCTTGAGATTTTTTAATTTGGTGTTTGTGTTCAAGTACTCTTATTGCTATAGTAAATACCTGTTATCGATGACCTACTGAAAGACAATGACTGTATGGTTTCACTAACATGGGCACTATAAAGAATTGATATGCTTAAACTCATTTAAAAAAGAATGTCAAACTGTGGCTAAGACTTTGTGGAAACTATGATCATTATCTTTGGGAAAAAAAGGGGGTGGGGAGCATGGAACTATGGTGGTGCTGATTATGGCATGGAAGTCTACCTTTGTGATCTTAGAATCTTGCAGACCTTTATTTTTTTAATTTTTAAAAGTATTTATTTATTTATTTATTTATTCCCTTTTGTTGCCCTTATTGTTTTATTGCTGTAGTTATTATTGTTGTTATTGGTGTCATCATTGTTAGATAGGACAGAGAGAAATGGAGAGAGGAGGGGAAGACAGAGAGGGGGAGGGAAAGATAGACACCTGCAGACCTGCTTCCCCGCCTGTGAAGTGACTCCCCTGCAGGTGGGGAGCTGGGGTTCGAACCGGGATCCTTAATGCTAGTCATTGTGCTTTGCGCCACGGGTGCTTAACCCGCTACGCTACTACTGCCTGACTCCCCTTGCAGACCTTTATTAAAATATTAATAAAATAATTTAAAAAATTAAATATTGCTATTTATAAACCACAACTGGCCTGCAACAGCAACTATGCATACCTATTTGTACTAGATTTTCTTCCTCCAAGAATATTTAGTAAGCACCTACTGGGTAGACTATTCCAGGTGCTGTAAGGAATCATTTTTCGAATTTCTGTGTTGGGAAACCAAAACTAGAAATATAAAGTCAAACTCAAAGAAGTTGAAGCTTTAGATCATTCCAAGGTTTTGTAAATGCACTATTCCCTCATGTAAGGAAATTCATCTATAGCTAGTTATTTAGGGTATTTGCTTTTTCAAATATCCAAAGAAATTAAAGGTTTCTTTTGAAAGACAGAGTTAAATCTTACAGCGTATTTGTGCTGCAATTAAAAGCCATTGGCTGTTGTGCCACTAGATATATGGCAGAGATCTGCCTTTATCTCATTGTAAATGACACTCTCTGAACACTTTCAGATTAAGAGGGAAGAATCACAGCTGGAAGATACAAGCTTTCCACTTTAGGAAATCCCCTTTTGATCACTGTGGACATATTCATGCATCAAGTAATTGTAGCAAATTTGCACACTGACTTGTAAAAGGCCTGACATATACGACCATAATTCCAGAATATATAGACCCATTTATTCAAGTCTACTTTAGTGTTACCCAATCAAATTGCATATTTTTAAAAAAACAGGTCTGGCACATTTCTTGCTAAATTTATTTTTAGGTATTTCCATTTTTTTTTCCTGTGAAAAATTATTAAATGTGAAATTTAATAATTTTCCCATTTTGAACAGGTTATTGCTAACCAAAAGGGAAAATATTGATATTTATTCTGTAGTACTTATCTTGAATCTAGCTATTTTATTAAGTTTATTATTGTTTTTATAGAATTTACTAAATCTATGAAGTATATGATCACATAATCTATTTTTAAAATATTTTTAAAATTTATTATTGGATAGAGACAGAAAATGAGAGGGAAGAGAGAGATAGAAAGAGGGATAGAAACAGAGAGATACCTGCAGACCTGCTTCACCACTCATGAAGCTTTCCCCTGCAGGTGGGGATTGGGGGCTCGAACCCAGGTCCTTGTGCATTGTGACATGTGCGCTCAACCAGGTGCACCACCACCTGGCCCCCATAACATCATCTATAAATAATAAAAAGTTGCTCCTTTCAAATGGCTGTAGTATTTATGAAGCTAATCTGAGTACAGATACTAGAACATTCAATGATATTTAATGATAATGACTATAGATAACACATCATATTTCTAATTTTACTAGAAATGTCGTTTAGTAAGACATTTGTCCTTGGTTAATAGTCAATATTCTATCACATTTATGAGTTGAACTCGATACTGAATTTTGAATACCAAAATATTTTTATTTTTTGACCCACAATATAGTAAGCTGGAGTCTTACTTGTTTCTCAGAGGAATGAACCAGCAATAGTGTTCCAGAAAATGATTCATGTGTTAAACTACTAAAACCAAAAATACAACTTCTAAGGGCATCACTTCCTATACAGATTTTAACAACACAGTGCTTGTCTAAATAAGTACCATCTTAAGGCAATTTCTTTTTATTTATTTATTTATAAAAAGGAAACATTGATAAAACCATAGGATAAGAGATATGACTGTATGGTTTCACTCATATGTGCAATATAAAGAATTGACATGCTTAAACTAATTTAAAAAAGGATAAGAGGGGCACAGCTCTACACAATTCCCACCACCAGAACTCTGTATCCCACCCCCTCCCCTGATAGCTTTCCTATTCTTTAACCCGCTGGAGTATGGACCCAACCTCATTGTGGGATGCAGAAGGTGGAAGGTCTGGCTTCTGTAATTGCTTCCCCATTAGACATGGACATTGACAGGTCAATCAATCTTAAGGCAATTTCTCTCTTGTGTTTTCTATAGTCATTTTCATTAAACATCACTTTGAATGTTCTAGTATCTGTACTCAGCTAAGCTGCATAAGTACTACAAGTATTAAATGTTTAACCACATCATTTCTATTTATTAACTGAGGCATTATAATTAGAACACTTTTAAAATTTAAGTTTTATTAGTGATTTAACATACCAAACCTGATGTTGTCATATCAGGTTTCAAGAGCATTTTATACCCATATGTGATATTTTAAGTCTCCACACCCCCATCTATATGTTTCCTCCTCCTCCTCTCAGTAAACACCTTACTCTTTACATTGGATAAGAGAGAGTCTGGTTACTGTTTTTCTTACTTATAACTATAATTTGAAGAATAAAAGAAAGACACAGAAATTCGGGGGTTTAATTAATTTTCAGAAACTTACATTGTATTATATTTGACCTGTTACAAAATTCTAAGTTGTATTGGAATTTTTTACTTTTTCATTCAACTAGGTGAAGGTCTCATATCAGACAAGAAACCACTTCATATGGTGGCACAGATGACTCTAAGTCAAGATATATTTATTAAATTAGAGGAAATGGTGGAAAACCAGGTGATATTCAACAACATTTAAATAAGTGCTGATACTTCTAAGGGAGAGAATAATGAAAATACAGTTGTTATATCTTTCTTCCAATTTCCTTTCCATTTTCAAGTCTATTGTGAGGTATGATTAATGGTTTTATAAATACTTTTCTCACTTCATCCATACCAACAAAGTATTTCAAATTAATTCACTATTTCTGAGTCCTCCCATAATGGCTTTTCAAAGTTCATGGCAACAAATCAATCCTCTGCAGATTCAGATACGTACAATGTGACATATTCTTTTCTACCCAGAAAGGAAGAGGAGTGAGACACTGTAAATGATACTGCAAAACAGACTGATGCTACTTGCCAGAAACCAGAAAAGTAAAATGTCTTTTTAAAAAAATATTTATTTTTATTTATTTATTCCCTTTTGTTGCCCTTGTTTTATTGTTGTAGTTATTATTGTTGTTGTCATTGTTGGATAGGACAGAGAGAAATGGAGAGAGGAGGGGAAGACAGAGAGGGGGAGAGAAAGACAGACACCTGCAGACCTGCTTCACCGCCTGTGAAGCGACTCCCCTGCAGGTGGGGAGCCGGGGTTCGAACCAGGATCCTTATGCCGGTCCTTGTGCTTTGCGCCACCTGCGCTTAACCCGCTGTGCTACAGCCTGACTCCCGTAAAATGTCTTATTTCAAGATATCTAAATTCTGCAACCAAAAGCAAAAACTATTTTTGTACTTTCTCTAAGAAAGTAACAGAGTCTGGAGCACATTAAATTTATAATTTAATATTAAATAAATGTGTTTCTTTGCTCAGTGTTTGCACACTTAACAGGGGTGAGATAAGTTTATAAGCACCCAAGTGCACACTGAAGCTTGGAAAGCAAAGGAGTTCAAGAACTGCTAACAGAAAGAGTTTCTGAAGACTTGTAAGAAAAAAAATGTAGAAGATCAAGTGCTGAGAATATACAGAATTAGGAAAATAGATCAATTTTTTTTCCCTCCAGGGTTATTGCTGGGCTTGGTGCCTGCACCATGAATCCACCGCTGCTGGAGGCCATTTTTCCCCCCTTTTTGTTGCCCTTGTTGTTGTAGGCTCATTGTGGTCATTATTATTGCCATTGTTGATGCTGTTCATTGTTGGACAGGACAGAGAGAAATGGAGAGAGGTGGGGAAGACAGAGAGGGGGAGAGAAAGACAGACACCTACAGACCTGCTTCACCGCCTGTGAAGCTATTCCCCTGCAGGTGGGGAGCCGGGGGCTCGAACCGGGATCCTTACGCTGGTCCCTGCGCTTTGTGCCACATGCGCTTAACCCACTGCGCCACCACCCGACCCCCATAGATCAATTTATTTTATTTTTTTTTATTTTTGAGAGAAATGCAGAGAGAGAGTGGGGGAAAGAGATACAGAGAGAAACACCAGAGCACTGCTCAGCTCTGGCTTATGTTGGTGCGGGGGATTGAAACTGGGATTTAGGAGCCTCAGGAATGAGAGTCTATTTGCAGAATCATTATGCTATCTCCCCCACCTGAAAATAGATCAATTACACACACACACACACACACACACACACACACACACACACACACACACACACACACACACACACACACTGAAAAGAATTCCTAATATAAACAGGAGCATGAAATACAGCAGAGGAAGTGAGGGAAGAAACTCCATTTGGCTGATAAATGATGCCAGAGAGATATGCTTTTCAAGTAGAAATAATAAAATCACAGTACAACTTCATACCATTTCAGTGTTCCGGTGTCTTCATTGTCTGTCATCTCTCCTTCTCAACAAAAACGATCTGTGATAAAATACCTGGGAAATTTTAATGCACTACATTCAAGAGTCTTTGCTTTGGTCTGATGGTTAAAACAGCTTTACTGAACAGGTGATTTCTATTTCTTACAATTTCTCCTACCCCAAGATCACTTTCCATCTCTAATCTGATTTCATCTGTCATGTGTGCTGTTTAGTATTATTTCTGTGTCTGTGGTTCCACCTCTTCTGTTAAACTGCTGGTGGGAACACAAGCCATAAGGAAAATAGTATGGTGGGTCCCTAACTAAAATAAAATTGAAGCATATTATGATCCAGTGGTAACACTGCTAGGCATGTATCCAAATGGCATGAAAATACTAATTCAAAGAGACATACGTGGTCCTATGTTCAAACATGATTCAAAATAACCAAGGAGTGGAAGAAGCAACCTAAATGTTCATCAAAAGATGACTGAATAATGGAATTATTCAGGAATTATGGGATATACACTCAATGGAATACCACTCTGCAATTAAAAAGATGATAATGTATCTTTTGGGACAAAAATCAATGGAACAAAGATTGATTGTACTTAGTGAAATAAGTAAGGTGATTCAAGACAACTACCAGGTTGTTTCACTCAGATGTGGAATACAGAGAATTGACTTACACAAACTTTAAAAAAAAATGTAGTGAAATTGTCTCTAAGATTTTGTGAGAACTATGGTGCTCACAGAGTAGAGCCAGAGAACTTTGGTAATGGGCATGGTATAGAACTGTAGCCCATCATCTTGCAAACTATTATCATATCACAAATAAAAGTAAAACAAACAAAACAAAGTTGGTGGCTGTTAATTACTTAGGACTATATGACCTATTACTTTCTGCCATTTATCTGTGAGAATGTGGATGAGGGCAGAAGCCTCTAGGGAGAGAGTTGATGGAGATGGGAGACATGAATGCAAAAATACAGAGACAGTCCTCTCCCCTAACTATGGAATTATTTCCACTTTAATTTGGTGGGATCAACTGAATAAAGATACTCAGTACCAAGAAGACATTCCAAGTGGAAGGCCAGATAAAGGCTTAGGATAACCAGTGTCTTACCACCTCATTGGTGGAAAGACATATGGGCACTGAGGAAAGACTGAATAAAGAAATAAAAGGAAACAAAGGAACAAAGAAATGAATGTTAAATACGAAATTGATATATTGAGAGGCCAGGTGGTGGCACACCTGTTTGAATGCACAAGGACCCAGGTTCAAGCCCCCAGTTCCCACTTACAGGGGGGAGTTTTGTAAGTGGTGAATCAGTGCTGCAGGTGTCTCTCTCCTTATCTCCTCCTTCCCTTTCTCTATCAAGTACATAAATACATTTTTAAAGAAAAAAATTGATATAGTCTTTCGAATTATTCTTTTTGTATGGTGGTGGATAAGAAGCCAATCAAAAGAAACAATCACAGCACAGAATAGAATAGAATAAGAGAACTCCACAGCTGAGTGACAGCATTAGAGGTGAAACATACCTTCTATCCTTGAAGTAAGCCTTTTCATGAATGGGTGAACTGTTGCATTCAAAATTCCTCGCTTTGTTAGTGCTAGTTTGTACAAATTCCCAAATGTCTCTGGGATACTCATTTGATTTTCTTGTGAACATAAGCTCACAATGTATGTTGACCTTTTCAACTTCATAGAAGACTTTTCTCTGATTTATGGTCACTTTCCACAAAGAAGTTCAAGTTTCCATTACTGCAAAGAAATGACTATGCCCTCAGTGAGCCCAGTAACACAGGCATATTGAGGTGTCAGGCAGTAGGTGAGCTACAATTACCCATTAGCTTCCTGACTTATTTCCACACTTCAGCTCATCTGTGTGCTTGATTGGAATAAGTGTTTCAGCAACATTTTAAATCAAAGCATGTCACAGACTATCAGGGTCATCTGCTAATAGTCAAAAGCACTTATATTAAACCCATACATGCCACAAACGTAAGCTATTAATCAATTTCATGAAAGATGTGTGAACCAATTGTTATGGGAACTTGAAGAAGGAACATCCCTTCCCAGCAAAGAGTCACTGGAAATACTAATACAAACCATCAAGCATTCTTGGCAGATTTAGAAGATCCTTTGCATCTTCTAGGGGTATGATTTTATGTAACTCTATATAAAGAAGACACGGCTCTATAATATCTGCATTAAGAAAAAGAACTGGAGAATGATGTTTTAGAAGGAAAATGGAACACATCTAACTGCCTTTAGTCTTGACAGACATCTTTAACTGTGCTTCTGAAGAAAGCTTTGAAGGTGTGAAGAACAAATGTGTGCGAAGAACAAACGTGCTATCAAGAAAAGAGAGAAACTATTTTCAGAAAAAGAAAATAAGCAGATCAAATAAGTCACTTTGCACAACAATCAAAGAGCTTGCCATGTATAGCACTTGTGCCTAGTCATGGCACAACTCCGTCAAGGACAGAATTGCTTAAGAATGGGCTTCTGCCTTTCTCCATGGTGCTGAAGACTACTGACTGACACAAAAAAAGACCCACAGATTAAACACAGCATTCTTAAGGGACAGTGCAACAAAATTCCTGTGATAATACAGGTGGATGGTAGTTCACAAGGCCAATTAGACAATTCAACTTTTAGTTCTAGAAAAGTACCTAATTAATTTAGATAACACGCTAGTCATTCATTTTATTTTAAGACCATTCATTTCATGAGTGTGTGTGTGTGTGTGTGTGTGTGTGTGTGTGTGTGTGTGTGTGTGTGTGAAAGAGAGGGAAGGATGGAGGGAGGAAAGAAGGGAGAGAGAGGGGGCTCAATCACATTCCATATTGTGACTCAAACTCTGGGCATCACACATGAAAATCTTTCACTCTACCCTTTGAGTCACCTATCTGGCCACAGATTGCTTACTTGTCAAAGGCTTATTTAGCCTTGCATTACATGGGCTACAGAACATTGCAATAGCAATTCTATTATAATTATAATTCAATTCTATTATAATCAATCAGGAGATCTGGACGGATATGATTAATACACCTAGATGTCTTAAATTCATAATGATTTGTGAAGGTGGTTGTAATAAAAATATGTTTAGCTGTTTGCCCAGAATATTTAGAGATGAAAGTTACTACAGCTCAGTTAGCTGTAAACACATTGAACAGAACTTCAGCCTCTCACTAAAACATGTCTTTATGCTGCCTAAACACACGAATGCATGTGTTTTGCTAGTGTACTCTCAAAATATATGAAGATATTTAGATAAACACATAGCTTCTGAAATGAAAAATAGAAAAAAATGATTATTAAGCATTCATATATTTGAGTTTAAATGATGGCTACATGGAAAAGCCACCTGAAACTTTCTCCCCTTTGGAGCTAGAAAATAGAAGACACAAAAGTTCATCACTCTATAGCTGAGATTTCTGGAAGAAACTTCGTCTACAGGTTGTGTGTGTGTGTGTGTGTGTGTGTGTGTGTTGAAAAATTTATACCTCCTTGTGAGATGGACCCTTTGATCAATCAAAATGTTGAGGTGTTCCCTGGGGACTGGCATTAAGAGCAAAGAGTCTCTCCTTTCCCCCACTCCCTAGTGCACAACTGCCGAGGCTGGTGTCTGGTGTGCACTGTGTCTTCAACTCTGTGTGATGGTCTCTTTTCCATTCTCTACTTGCTTCACAAGTGGTGAAGCAGGTCTGCAGCTGTCTAACTTTCCTTCTCCCTCTCTATCTTCCTCTCCTCTTTCAATTTCTCTGTCCTATCCAGTAAAATGAAGAGAATGGCCACCAGGAGCAGTGCATTTGTAGTGCCAGCACCGAGCCCCAGCCATAACCCTGGAGGCAAAAAAAAAAAAAAAAAGAATGCAACAGGCACCATGTTCTCTAGCATTCCCCAGGCCTGGACAGAGCTGAAATAGTCGACCTAGTTTGCCTTGCTCCTAACTGGGTTTTGCTGTGGGGGTGAGAGGGACATTAGCAGCCCTAGCACTGAGAGGACCCCTTAACCACAGTGAGCTCTGCCCTTTTCTCTCTCTCCTTTCCCCTCTCCCTCTCTCTCTGTCTCTCTCCTCTCGCTCCCTTTCTCTACATCTCTCCCCCTCTCTCTATGTCTCTTTTTTGCTCTCTCCCCCATATCGCTCTATGCTCCTTTCTTCCCCCCTCTCTCTCTCTATTCCCTCTCTCCCCTTATCTTCCTATATCTCTCTTTCCCTCCCTCTCTTTATGTCTCTCTTTATATCTGAAAAGTCAGTCTGGAGTGTTGAAGACCTTGAGATGACAACCACAAGATTTCAGAGGCACAGCTTCACATCTACGTGCATGTGTACAATTTTTGAAACTTTTTTTCTCTCTCTGACACTGCAAGTTGAGAAATGTTATCTCAACCAACTTTGGACAAAATGGGCATGCTGTCAGCTTTTACAGGGTAGCTGTCTACAAAACTGCAGGTAATAATCATTGTCTTGAAGAGTTATAAAGATTAGGGTCTGAAGCTCCTGAAAAGCAGACTTTCTTTTTTCTGCCAGGGCATTGCTGGTGTTTGGTCACTGCATGATTCCATCACTCCCAGCAGACTCTCTCCCCCCACCTCCCCTCAAGACATAAGGAGAGAGACACAGGGAGAAGGAGAGATACCACACACTGCTCCACTGTTTCTGCAGCTTCTCCTGTGTGTGATGTTTCCATATGGTGGCTGGGAGTTCACACCTAGATCCTTGTGCAAAGTAAAATGTGTGCCCTACTGGGTGATCTATTTGCTAATCCCAAATAGGCAGTTTTAAAAAAACAACTGAGTTTGGAAATTTGGAGGCAACTCAACAGGTAGAATAAGTGTCTTTTCATAAGCTGTGCCTGGGTTCAAGCTCCAATACCACTTAAGAGCACCATGGATAGACACATGGACAGCAGTGGGGGAGCTCCATGGAGTTTGGAACAATGTTTTGGGATCTCTTCTTTGCCTTTCCCCCCGCTCTCTCTCCCTCTTCCCCTTCCCCTCCCTCTCACTCTGATAGAGACAGGGAAGCAGGCAGACAGAAAGATACCACAGCACCAAAGCCTCCTTCAATGCAGTTGAGACCAGGCTTGAATCTGGGTCATGCACGTGGCAAAGCAGTGCAGTAATCCAAGTGGGCTATTTCACAAGTATGCTCCTTTCTTTCCTTATCTCTATGCTGACCCCTCCCCCCAAAGTATATAGGATTTAAAAAAAAAAAAACTGGGACAGATGGGCTGTTCAGTGGTTCTTCCATGTGATGATATTGGTTTATTCCATGGCCCTGCATTTTAGCAAAATTCAATTTGCCACCCTCCCCTGGGTAGAAATCCAGCATTATCTATTCAGTTAAGCTAAATCTCACACCTCTTGTGGGATAGCTAATATTTGAGCTGTGAAATCAGGTCAATTAATGATCACTTCCCTTGTCCTTAAAGCCAAGTCTAAGAACCAAAGATGCTGTGGACTGGTGAAGCGACTGCAGGCCTCTACTCAAGATGCTGCTGGGTGGGGGAAATAGCATAATGATTATGCAAACAGACTCTCATGCCTGAGGCCCCTAAGTCCCAGGTTCAATCCCCTGCACCACCATACGCCAGAGCTGAGCAGTGCTCTGGTGTTTCTCTCTGTGTGTCTCTGTCTCTAAATTTCTCTCTCTCAAAAAAAATAAAAAGATGCTGCTGCTGCTGACAGCTTTTCCTGCCAGCGATCTTGGGCCTTTGTTGCTCTAACAGTCCCCAGACAAGAACTATTCTTCTAACAGAAAATAGAGGTGAGGGGACGGGTGATGGCACATGCAGTTAAGAGCACATATCACCAAGCACAAGGATCTGGGTTTGAGCCCCCGCTCCTCACCTACAGGGAAGATGATTCACAAGAAGTAAAGCAGGTCTGTAGGTGTCTGTCTTTTTCTCTACTTCTCAATCTCTCCATTTCTATTCAATTTCTCTATCCTCTCAAGTAAAAATAAAATAGAAAGAAAAGAAGAAAAAAAAAAAAAAGGAAAAATGGCCACCAGGTGCTATGGTTTTGTAGTGCTGGCACAGAGCCCCAGTGATAGCCCTGGTGGCAAGGAAGGCAAAGGAAGGCAGGAAATGCTGGGAAACTGGTGGGGCGCAAACCACCCTATTTCCATGCTAGTATTATTATCTACATACCAATCTAATGCTTTGTCTTACATATGACTAAAGGTCTCTTTCCTAAGTTCCTGCAGGGTATTGCTAATTCCCGCCAACTGAATCCCTGGCAACGGTTGCTAGGGAAGCCCCTACCATTTCCAGCCCCTCCCACTTATGGTATTATAAAAACCACTTCAGTTTCTGGTTTCTCTCTTGTCTTCCGTATCCCAACCTAGAGGAGGTCAGGCGTGCAGACCGGGAGGCGGACACACAGCCATTGCAGTTGGCTCCACATGGCTTAACACGCTGCACTCACGCCTGACTCTGGGGCTCCTGCATGAATAAAGATTTGTATTGCTACCACCACGAGCTTGGTTCCTGGATCCTCTCTCCCGCCCGTGACGCTACCCAGCAAGGAAGGAAGGAAGAAAGGGAGGGAAAAAGAAGGAAGAAAGAAATGAAAGAAAAAAATGGATGGGAGCCCAGGAACTTTGGTGGTGGGTATAGTGAGTGGTGCACACATGCATGTAGATGTGATGCTGTGCCTCTGAAATCTTGTGGTTGTCATCTCAAGGTCTTTACCACTCCAGGCTGACTATTCAGATATAAACAGAGACATAAAGAGAGGGAGAGAAAGAGAGATATAGGGAGATAAGGGGAGAGAGGGGGAAAGAGAGACAGAGAGAGGGAAAGAAAGGAGCATAGAGAGATAAAGGGGAGAAAGCAAGCATGGAAGGTTCCTACTCATGACCAGACTGTGAGCTCAGATCTACAGGGATGCAGAGGTCACACAGGCTCCTAAGCTAATTATGGGCCCCAGATCACATCAAATCAATGGGGTTTATAGTCAGCAATATTTATACCCCTTCCCCATATTAGGGAGCTACTTGCTTCCCTGATCCAGCTTTCTGGTCCTTTTGCCAGCCATGACATCATCTCCCCAGACAATAATTAGATTCTACCTGCATATCAAATTTCAGGCTCAAGCAAAAAACAAGCAAACAAAAAACTAGTATAGCTACAGGCCCTTTGAAATATAATTAAAATATGCCTACTAGCTATCTACAAAAAGGAGGACACCCCCCAACACTTCATCTGTACTATTCCAGCCTTTAGGTCCATGCTTGTTCAACAAATTGTTTGGCTTTGTATGTTAACTCTCTTTTCAGCCAACAGGTTCCAGATGCTAGCAGGATGCGACCAGACTTCCCAGGACAGACAATCCCACCAATGTGTCCTGGAGCCTCAATTCCCCAGAGCCCTGCCCCACTAGGGAAAGAGAGAGGCAGGCTGGGAGTATGGATCCACCTGTCAACACCCATGCTCAGCAGGGAAGCAATTACAGAAGCCAGACCTTCCACCTTCTGCATCTCACGATGATCTTAAGTACATACTCCCAGAGGGATAAAGAATAGGAAAGCTATCAGGAGAGGGGATGGGATACGGTGTTCCGGTGGTGGGAATTGTGTGAAGTTGTACCCCTCATCCTATGGTTTTGTCAGTGTTTCCTTTTTATAAACACATAAATAAATAAATAAATAAATAAACCTCTTGAAAAAATAAAATAAGGTATAAATTAAAAAAGGGGGGAGAGCAAAAAAGAGACAGAGAGAGGGGGAGAGGGGAAGAGATGTAGAGAGAGGGAAAGAGAGGGAGAGACAGTGGGAGGGAGAGAGGAGAGAGATAGGGACAGAGGGAGAGGGGAAAGGAGAGAGAGAGAGAGAGAAAAGGGCAGAGCTCTCTGTGGTTAAGGGGTCCTCTCAGTGCTAGGGCTGCTAATGTCCCTCTCACCCCCACAGCAAAACCCAGTTAGGAGCCAGGCAGACTAGGTCGACCATTTCAGCTCTGTCCAGGCCTGGGGAATGCTAGAGAACATGGTGCCTGTTGCATTCTTTTTTTTTTTTTTTTTGCCTCCAGGGTTATGGCTGGGGCTCAGTGCTGGCACTACAAATGCACTGCTCCTGGTGGCCATTCTTTTCATTTTATTGGATAGGACAGAGAAATTGAAAGAGAAGAGGAAGATAGGGAGAAGGAAAGTTAGACTGCAGACCTGCTTCACTGCTTGTGAAGCATCCTCCCTGAAGGTGGGAAGTGGGGGTTGGGACCGGGATCCTTTCCGGGGACCTAGCTGGACCTTGTGCTTTATGCCGTCTGTGCTTAACCAGGTGCACTGCTGCCTGCAGCCCCTATTGCTATTGCATTCTTGCAAACAAGATTTCAGGTCTGAGCCTGTCAGTAATGTTGACCCCATTCATATGGTTTTGTGCCTCAGGGAGTTCATCCACACCTGTGCTCAGGCCAGATCTGGGGGTGGGGTATGTAGCCACAGGATGGTGGGAGCATCTCTTCCATTGTATTCGTATGTGATATAGTCACATGGCCAAGGCTTAAATATATGATCCAGCGAATTTTAGCAACTGTGCATAACCACCTACACAACAATCAAGCTAAGCAAAGTTGCCACTGCTTCCTAGTTTCCTCATGCCTTCTCCCTGGAGACAAGTCCTCCCCCTGCAGTGCTGGATTAATAGAACAAATTCAAGAAAAGAGCACCCTAAGTTCATAACCCCCCAAAAGGAACGCTTCTGTACTCTATAAGCATCGAAACACCTTTTCTGGGGCTTAACTAACCACCATGAATTAGTCATATCCTTCAACCCAATTGTATGTGTGCTTTTTAAACCATTACCAGTTTTGAGTGTTTACCAATGAAGTAACAAAAGGCTAGCAGAAGTGGGATTTGGATGTTTGTGGCATGTGATATTTCAGGAGGAAGTTCTTCACTTTCCCAATGGCTTGCTTTTTCTGTCTTCTTTAGGTACTTTGCACAAGACTGATAGCCTATCAAGTTTATGTAAATAAGATTTCTGTACATATTCATTCATAAATGAGGGACAATGCTTTCTGCCAGCCAACTCGGGGGAGAGGGAAATAAGACCTTAACTCGACATAAGGAGGCGTTTGCGTTTCTCACAGCTGTAATTTGCTATTAGTGTTTGAAGAGACATCCATCATTGTTTGCACAGTTAAGTGATAACAAGAGAAGCTAGAGTAAGTCCCAGCATTCACTCGGGTCACCTTATGGGGTTGATGGAGTATACAACAACACTGTCTGGACAACTCTTAAGTTTGGCCCCAGAGAGCAGTAGCTTGAGCCTGTGAATCCAGTGGTACTTAGAGGTCAGGCCCTTCCCTAAACAGACTCATCTGAAAGGACTCCCTTTATAAGCACCCCGATTTAAACACAAAAGCCAAAGAGTGAAGGCAGCCTAAATGCCCATCAACAGATGACTGAATAAAGAAGTTACGGTGGTCCGGGAGGTGGTGCAGTCGATAAAGCATTGGACTCTCAAGCATGAAGTCTCAAGTTCAATACCCGGGCAACACATGCACCAGAGTGATTTCTGGTTATTTCTCTTTCTCATTAATAAATAAAAAAGAACATAAACTCTGGGGTCGGGTGGTGGCGCAGTGGGTTAAGCGCACGTGGCGCAAAGTGCAAGGACTGGCGTAAGGATTCCGGTTCGAGCCCCCAGCTCCCCACCTGCAGGGGAGTTGCTTCACAGGCGGTGAAGCAGGTCTGCAGGTGTCTATCTTTCTCTTCCCCTCCTCTCTCTCCATTTCTCTCTGTCCTATCCAACAATGAACAACATCAACAATAGTAATAATAACCACAACGAGGCTACAACAACAAGGGCAACAAAAGGGGGAAAATGGCCTCCAGGAGCGGTGGATTCATGGTGCAGGCACTGAGCCCAGCAATAACCCTGGAGGAAAAGAACATAAACTCAATGGAATATGATTCTGTAGTTTAAAATGATGACATTGTATTCTTTTGAACAAAATGATGAAACTGGAGGTGATTTTGCTTAGTGAAGTAAGGAGATGAAAGGAAACTAGTGGATGGTTTTACTTTTATGTGGAATATAGCGAATTCAATCACATGAACTTTTTTTTATTAAGGTATCCAACTTGTCTCTAAGATTTTGTGAGATCCATAGAGGTTATTGTTCGATGGAGCAGGGGGAGACACAAAACTTTGGTGGTGGGTGTGCTATGGAACAATGTCCCCATAAACTTGTCATCTTGTTAGCCATTATTAAATAACTATACAACTAGAAAAACAAAGTGCACATTCTTCCAAGGGAGGACTGGAGCTCATCCCTGCGCACAGGTAGGGATACTCTCCTGCAGCCTGGATGCTCCTATTAAGTGTGAGGTGAGTATGGTGGGAGGGTCAGCCTGAACTGCTCACTGCTGTAAGAGGCCACTTCATAGGGTGGGGCAATCAGAGATAATGGCTACATGGGTGTTAGTCTGTTGTTTTCTTTTTTTAGGAAGTCAGAAAATAACACTGGGTGGGAGGCAGGCGGTAGTACGGCGGGTTAAGCGCACATGGTGCAAAGCGCAAGGACTAGCTTAAGGATCCCGGTTTAAACCCCTGGCTCCCCACCTCCAGGGGAGTCACTTCACAAGCAGTGAAGCAGGTCTGCAAGTGTCTATTTTTCTCTCTCCTCTCTGTCTACCCTTCCTCTCTCATTTTCTCTCTGTCCTATCCAACAATAAGAACAATGGCAGCAATAAGAACAATAATAACAACGACGATGACGATAAACAACAAGGGCAACAAAGAGGGAAAAAATAGCCTCCAGGAGCAGTGGATTCCTAGTGATAAAACTGGAGGCAAAAAAAAAAAAAAAAAAGAAAAGAAAAGAAAAAAGAAAGAAAACACAGGGGTTCTCTTTTTAGTTAACAGTTTATAGAAAACTACACCCAGGGACCAGGTGGCGCACCTGGTGGAGTGCATGATACAGTGCACAAGGACCCCTCAGGTTCAAACCCCCAGTCCCCATCTATGGGGGAAAGCTTAGTGAGTGGTGAATCAGGTTTGCAGGTGTCTCTCTTCCTCTCTATCTCCCTCTCCCTTACATTTTCTGGTGGTCTCTATCCAACAAATAAAGATAATAAAAAAGGGGAAAAAAGAAAACTATACCCATTTAAAACAGGATAGAAAAATAAACTGAAAATGCCTGCATGCTAAAAGTTTTCAAATGGTAACATCTGTACTCTTGTAACATTTTGGAATATGCATATTAAAAGCAGAAAGGGCTAGGGAAATATTACTTTCTGATTTCCCTTCATCCCGAACATGTTTTTCACTCTTTTAAAAGTCTTTATTGTGGGGTTAATGGTTTACAATCAATAGTAAAATACAATAGTTTGCACATGCGTAACATTTCCCAGTTCTCCACATAACAATTCAAGCCCAATTAGGTCCTCCTCTGCCATCATATTCCAGAATTGGAACCCTTCCCCCCACCCACCCCAGAGTCTTTTACTTTGGCACAATATACCAACTCCAGTCCAAATTCTGTTTAGTGTTTTCCCTTCTGATCTTGTTTTTCAACTTCTGCCTGTGAGTGAGATCATCCTATATTCATCCTTCTGTTTCTAATTTATCTCACTTAACACAAGATGGGGTGAAGAAGGTGAGGTCACCATTTTTAATAGCATATATATATATCACAACTTTCTCAGCCACTCATCTGTTGTTGGGTTGGACACCTGGGTTGCTTCCTAGCATAGGTTTTAACTATTATAAATTGTGCTGCTATGAATTTAGGTATACACAGATCATTTGGGATGGGTATGTTGGGTTCCTTAGGATATATCCTCAGGAGAGGACTTGCAGGGTCACAGGGCTGGTCCATTTCTAGCCATCTAAGAGTTCTCCAGACTGCTCTCCACAGGGGTTGGACCAATTTACATTCCCACCAGAAGCAGGAGGGTTCCTTTGTCCCCACAACCTCTCCAGCATTATTGTTGCTGCTATTGTTTCTGATGTATGACATTCTCACAGGAATGAAGTGGTATCTCATTGTTGTATTGATTTGCATTTCTCTGACAATCAATGACTTAGAACATTTTTTCATATGTTTGTTGGCCTTTTAGATCTCTTCCTTGGTGAATATTTTGTCCATGTCCTCTTCCCATTTTTGGATGGGGTCATTTGTTTTCTTGTTGCTGAGTTTTATGATCTCTTTATATATTTTGGTTATTAGCCTCTTGTCTGATATATGGCATGTAAAGATCTTCTCCCACTCTGTGGGAGGTCTCTTTGTTTGGGTGGTGGTTTCTTTTTTTATGCAGAAACTTTTTTTTGCCACTTCCCAGCAAATTTTTAAATATTTTTATTTGTTATTAATATTTTGTTACAAGATTAATATTATATAGTTCCACACCCACCCAGTAAATTTTTAACTATGTGGGTAATTCTTTTTTTATTATTATCTTTATTTATTTGGATAGAGACAGCCAGAAATTGAGAGGGAAGGGGGTGATAGAGAGGGAGAGGGGGAGAAAGACACCTGCAGCCCTGCTTCACCACTTGTGAAGCTTTCGCCCTGAAGGTGGGGGTCAGGGGCTCGAACCCAGGTCCTTGTGCACTGTAACGTGCATTCAACCAGGTGCACCACCAGCTGGCCCACCATGTGGGTAATTCTTAACAATATCAACTGGTATGTAACTATATGAATGCAAGAAACAGCCTCAGAGAATTAGTCACAGACTCCTGCAAGCGTCAACCCGGCTTTGACCTAGCACGTTATGATCGGGCCCTCCTCAATCGCTATCGAACAGGCCATGGCCGGTGCGCCGCTATGTTCCATCGCTGGGGAGCCAGAGACGACCCGAACTGCCCCTGCGGCTCCAGACAGACTATGACCCACATAGTCAACGACTGCCACCTCTCCAGATTCAAAGGAGGTCTCGAAACTTTACATCAGGCTCAACCTGACGCTGTTGACTGGCTACGGAAGAAGGGCAAACGCTAGAAGAAGAAGTGAAAGGTCACAGTCCTCTGCTGGGAAGAGAGAAGAAAGGGAAGTCACAAAAGTTGGGAAATCTCTGAGTCTCAGATCTAGGTCCTCCCCCCTCCCCAGAAAATGAAAAGAACCATGAGCAATGAAGGTCACAGAAATCTGAGGGACAAAATTCTCCATCCTCATTTGTATAATGGTACAAAATAAAACTTTCTCCCTTCACTCTACAAGCTGGAGTGCAGAACTTTTATTTCTCTGCTGCATTGGGAAGTAACAAATTTGGATGATTTCATTTTGCAACCTCACCTTTCCAATTATAAATCCTGTTACCATCATCAGACTTTCTTGCAAGTTGACTGTTCAAAAGCAAGTGTAGGCACTGCAAAGAGGAACTAGTTCTTAAACTAGCGTCCAGCTGCTCCTCTCCCCAGCTAGTCCACAGCGTGAACACCCAGATCCATCAAGGGGGTGCTGACAGCAAGCTGTTGTCATTTTAATATAGAAAGGAAACAGATGAGGCTGCCCAAGACCAAACTCATTCAACAACTCGGGTAGAAAATTCAACTCTGAAAGTTTCTATGTTCTTGAGGTCAATTATTAACCTGATCAATCTTCTTTTTGACGAGGATTGATGAGAAACATGAACTCCCCCATCTCTGTTAGGCTTCTTGGGGACACATTGATAGATGATCCAGAAATACCCCCATCTACAGAGGGAGTCACCTCATGGAAGCAGCTAGAGCTCATTCTTTATCCCTGTCTAGCTTTGACCTTTAAAACACAAACATTTGGACTATTCCACCAAATACTTGCTTATAACTAAGCTGTACATGAACTTACATCACTACTTTGTAAAGCTGTAAGCCACTGGTGTAGGAAAAGGAAGTCTTGGATGAAACAGACAATGTACCCTTGACCCCCACATCTCCAGAGTCTGGCCCCACTAGGGAAAGATAGAAACAGGCTGAGAGTATGAATTGACCTGCCGATGCCCATGCTCAGCAGAGAAGCAATTATGGAAGCCAGACCGTCCACCTTCTGCACCCTATAATGACCCTGGGTCCATGCTCCCAGAGAGATAAAGAATAATGAAAAAAAAAAATAGTTGGAAAAAAGTCACCCTTGTTAGGTAAAATGTAGGTAATTTAGTGGCTTCTACAATGAAAAATTATATGGTTCTGTCTTCAGATACAGCTTGATGTGGGAGTCCACAGAGCTTTGGAGGGACCACTTGGGGATTCACTCCCCTCTGTTGGCTTCAGTTAGAATTAAATGTATTTTCTGACCCCTGTCCCACTGACTTCAGAGCAAATTCTCTCAAGGACCCAAGTGACAAGAGAAAGCCCAATATTAGAAATATGGTTTAGGTGATGCCTTTGCTATGGAATTGCTCTTGTTTCAGTGTTCTTGTTTCAGTGGTCAGGAGATGTATTTGGTGCTTCACTAAATACATCCATTCAGTGCATATTCTCACCTGGCAGCGAGGGATCCTGCCTCACCCAAAACACACAGACACAAAGTGGTAGAAGCTTCCACAACTGGAAGGTTGCTGCTTGTAGGAGACCATCTGCTGAGCAGGCAGAAAGGACTTCAACTTTCAGGCCAGGTCAGTTGCTTTTCATTTTGCCAAAGTGCTCAGAATTGCCATCTTGATTTTTTTTTTTTCTGTTGACTGAGTGCTTCAGAGGACCACTGCCCATCTCTTCCCATCCAGGTGCTGGGATACCCACTTACCTGGCTTGCAGGCAGGCTGTTAACACTTACTGCTAATAAAATGTTTAGGGCCCAAATGTGTTCTCTAAATGCAAAGTATCAATATAAATTGTGCTGAGAGAGATATTCCCTGGTTAACAGGAGGCAAGCCTGCCTGTGAAAATACAACAAATGCCATAAAATAAATGCTAATTTCTTTTGCCTCTTGATCAGATAATTTTAAAATTACTTTCCTATACTTTAGGGGTTACATTTCCTTTCAGAATGTCTGTACTCTAATCACTTGACTTTCTAAAGGTTATCATAACACAATTGTTTTTTTTTTTTAACCCAGCCACTTCTGCACCATGTCAGAGTCTGCTAGAATTCCAATAGACAACATTCTTTTTGCCCTCACTCTCAGCTCTGAGAAAAACTGATTTTTTTTCACTTGTCTCTGATAAAAGATTACAGTCATTTGGATTTTTTTTTTTTGAAAGAAAAAGAAGTGGTTGAGGGTAAAGGTATGAATCCCCTGATTTAGTCACAAAAACAAACTTAGCTCTTAATGGCACGAAGTGAAGATGAATGAAAGGCTTGCCCACACGGTGCTGTCAGCAGGAGAGCGAGCGGTCATGCCTGACAGCTGATCAATGAGGCAGCAGAGGCTAGAGAGCCTTCATACAGAAGCAGAGGAGCAGAGGACAGCAGAAAAGGGCGCAAAAGGGAGCCAACCGTGTGGGTGGTTTCTTTTAAGAATCACAATGTGAAATGGTCTGCGTGAACCCACCGGCTGTCACCTGTCACTTTGGGGTGAAAACTGAGGCAAAGCTTTTTCAGCTTCTCATCTGGTTACAGGGCTCATGGGTGAAGTGGAGCTGGCTGTTTCCTCTTTCATTTCTATTGTGTTTTGACTACAACAAAGGGAGAAGAACTCTGGGCTAAAGTGTTAAAGAATGAGGCAGAAGGATGTTTGTTACCATCTTAGAGGTGATGATCTTCCAATAATGGTAGTGTACAACAATGAGCATGGCTCCCAGTGCAGTGGGGGAAGTTTCCGTGCTGTGGTGTCCTTCCCTGAATATCTGTCTCTCTGTCTGAAAAAGCCCAAGGCAGTGAGGCCTCAGTGCCCACACACACACACACACACACACACACACACACACACACACAGCTGGTTATTAAACAATATATAATGTAGCCCATTTTCTGTATTGTGCTTGAGCAGACCACCACTATTGGAGGTGCCAGGAAATGCATCTGGACCTCTTACATGCAAGTCCCGTGCTCTACCACTGTGCTGTCTTCCCTGCCCATACACCCACCATTCATTTCAAAGAGATGGGGTGTTTGGCACACCAGCATTTAGATGGTGCTTCCTCTGGTCAGGCACTGCTCTGAGCACCTGGCATTCACCAGCTCATTTCTCTCCCTCTCTATATGAGAAGAGTAAACCAAGGCCCTAAACTGGAGGGTAAGGGAATTCCCCACAGTCTCAGCCAGAGGAGAAGGTGGAAGGCTGGAAAGATGGGTGGAGGGACAATCTTCAAAGTATTTACCTAAATTTCACTAGTGGCCACCTCTTGATCATGGAGTGAGAGACTCTGTTCTGTTTACTTAATAAGCAAACAATGCAGAGAACTGTAAGAGTGAGGAAGTCACCTTCTTCTCCTGATCTTGCATGGAGCTTGATGAAGTCATGTGAAGTGAGATAAGCAGAAAGAGAAGGATAAATGCAGGATGATCTCACTCATGGGCAGAAATGAAGCAGCAAGAACAGGAAAAGGGAAACACAAAGTAAAGCGTGGCCTGGAGGTGGACTGAACCAGGACAAAGGACTCTGGGGAAGGAGGGCAGGAAGGGGGTTGCAAGGGGAGGCTTTCAAGTCCTGGTATACAATGAGGGACCCAGTTTAGGGTGAGAGTGTTTTGCAGACACCTATCTTGGTGAGATGATGAGAAGTAGTGCCAATGTGCCAACAACTGTGCTGTAAACCATTAACCTCCCAATAAGAAAAAAATGCGTTTTCCTCCAGACCTTCTCATCTTCACTACTGCCTAGATGAGTGGTGTCCCCACACTCTCTGGCTTGCAGGAGTGGAGTCGAGGGCACCTAAGCGCTGCCTATTCTGTCCCTATTGCCCAGTGGGTAGAACTCATTCAGTACCCACCCTGTGGGCCCTCATACCATGCCTTCCTCCTGTTGGCCCTCTCTCTCCCCAGCCTCACGCTGCTCCTGTCTGCCCCATCACTCTGTCTTTTCCCTCCCACTTCTAATTCCCCTCCATCTTGCCAACAGGGCTACTGATACCTCCAGGCAGCCTTTTTGAGGGCTAAGTGACTTCAGTGTCTCTCTAAAGTGCATGGGATGGTGCCTGGCTGGTGTATTCTGCGGCCTGTCCTCCACTCCTCATCACGAAAGAAGGCAGCATAAACACGCACAGGAACACAGAGCTCTGTGGGTGTCACCTGAAAGCCTGCAGACCTAGCCAGCTGGAATCAGGCACCCAACTATCCTCCTTTGCCTCAGTGAATAACCACAAAGGAAAAATTTAAAAAATACAGGTCATAAGAGATACTAGGGGGGTGGGGAAACAGCATAATGGTCCTACAGAAGACTTTCATGCCTGTGTCTCTTGAGTCTCCAGGTTCAATCCCCAGCTCCAGCATAAGTCAGAGCTGAGCAGAGTTGTGCTCTGGTATCTATCTATCATCTATCTGTTTATCTATCTATCTATCTATCTATCTATCTATCTATCTACCTATCTACCTACCTATCTTCTACCTGCCTATCTATCCTACTCTCCCATTAAAATAAATAAAACATTTTAAAAACTGAGATGTAATGTGAAATAAATTCCTTTTCCCAGAATACTCCAGTACCAACTACTCCATATCCATGATGAAAGGGAGCTGGGAGATAATTCACCCAGTACAGTGCACACCTCACCAGGCACGAGGACTTGGGCTCAAGCCCTAGTATCATATAGAAGCACTACTGAGGGTACCAGGGAAGCCCCACAGATAGTGGAGGAGTGTTGTGGTATCTCTCCTCTCTCTGTCTCTGTCTTTCTCTCCCTCTCTGAATTAAAAGAATAGCAAGCCAGCTTGGGAGCAGGCTTTGGGCATGTGGGTGGCCCGATGTCACTAATAGCAACAACAGCAGGATGGTACTTTGTAAAGAAGGAAAATATCTTTTCTATTTTAGCTAGACATTAATTGCACTTGCAAGTCATGAAGAATTAAGATTTGTTCACACAGATTAAAATGAGTTCTGAAAAATAATGAGTAAAACATCCATCTTTTGCCAAGAGGCTTACCACGCAGTCTGATATTTATATTCCCAGGCTAGGAATACAGTTATGTCCTTTTAAAAGGTAGCTGCATTAAACAGGCAAAATAATCAAACTAAGTAGATGTGTTGATATATTCCTGGCTCCATTTTGGGAGACCAGTTATTCTGAGTTAGCTTGAATATGCATGAACAACACATCCAGGGCCCAGGCACCAAAGCAATAGTCAGATGGCAGGCTGAGCCCATCTGGGTCCTGGGGTATGTGCCAAGGAGCCCAGATGGGGTCTGGGGTGCCTGTGGCTGGGAGTTGTGACCTGTCTCAACATCTTCTCAGGAGGTAGTCATGGGGCTTGGAGACGGAGCCTGGATCTGTGCTGATCACAAAAAGTTAGGCTACACTCTGACAAGAGATGGCTGGAGTAAAGTCTCAGCAGGCTGAGAAGTGGCATGTGGACCTGGGAATTCTTCAAGGGAGAGAGCAAAGATAGACCCATTATCCTCCAGAAATAGCTTCCACTCCCCCAGCTCCTGCCTCCCAGGCTGCATCTCAGGACCCCTACTCACTTGGTGTTCACACATGGGAAGGCGGTCATATGTCAGAAATGAAACCACCCTCTGCCTGCAGTCAAACACATTTAAAGACTTTTTGCTGGGTTCTGGAAGGCAGTTCAGCCAGTAAATCACAAGCCTCACCATGCTCAAGGCTGTGGAGCTGATCCCTTCTACCAGACGGAGGCACCAGGAATCAAGAGAGCATCGAGGGAGCCCCATGGATAAAGAGGCAGGGCTGTGGGCT